>NC_060077.1:49668924-49673924 GCF_922984935.1 Meles meles
TTTAGTGCTCTGCATTAAGAGCAATTCACCTGCCTCTCCTGTCCCTGTGGCCCATCCCTCTGGGGAGCGAGGTGGAGAATAAAAAGTTCCACATATGGTAAAGTCAAGCTGCTTGGAGCCTGCTGAGTGTCTGTTGTGGGGATAGCGGCTCCTGAAAGCCCCAGCTGGTACTTGGAAGAGATTCTGCATTACTACACCTCAGTGCCTGCCTGGTTCCCTTCGGAAACTGTTGGCTCTACATACGACAGCCATTTTAGATCTCTTCAACCCTTTTCTCCCGGTTCTGTATCCAACTGAACAGTTGGTCCTCTACTGCTAGATAATCAAATTCTTCCATCTGGTCCCATCCCTGTGGAACTGAAAAGGTGTAGTACGCACCCGGTCCCAAACACATACCAGGAGGGGCACCGGCTTCCCGACAAAAAAAAAAGCAGTCCACAATAGACCACAGCAAAACCTTGATTTTAAATCTGGGGGAAGGAGGGGAGAAGAGAGTAAAATAGCTATAAAACTATCTCCAAAAAGAGAAATCGTGGAAACCTGCCCAAGTCGCTAAACTACACAAGCCACTGCTAAATGCGATGTGAACCCAAGCCCAATGCTTAGACCCCTGACGCAAGCACCAAGTCAGTTACTTTAAGATACCCTCCAGGCTCGCGCAGTACCCTTGACGCGTGCCCCCAACCCGCGACTGCGTCGGTGTGACCCACCAACACCAAGTGTGCGCCCGCTGAGAGCTCAAGCTCGTCTTTCTCTTCTCCACGGCAGTTTGGAGGAAGACTCCCTCTAATGTGCCACTCTGTCCCGCACACGTTGGTTTCTGTGCATGTATGTGCATGCGTATGAAATCTCTTTATAGACACATACAGACTTCACAGTGTGTGAGCAAGGGGAAGGGTAACAGGTAAGTTTTCCATAATGATTCCCCCCTTAACGTTTCTGGCACATTATATTATATGTGTGTGTATATATATATATATACACACACACACATATAGATATATATTATACATATATTTAAATTCGGTGAATGGGCTAGGCATTTTTGCTTTACTTCTCGAGGTGGTTTGTCTTGCGATTTTCATCATCCAATGATTCCTATAACACAAAATCATCTTAAATTTAGCCTGTGTAGCCTAGGATGGCTGAAAAAAAAATTTACATTGTTTTGACAGCTTACATTTTTCCCAATGCGTGTCACTTTTTAAATAACTTTAACATCTGTCCGTTGATCTTCATGACAGTTGTAAGGAAGGGCCCACATTTTACAGATAAAATAACTGACTCAGAGAGCTGAGGGGGCTTGCTGAGGGTGGACAGCTCAGATGGGATAATGCTTGTCACAAGAGACGTCCTCATTGAGTGTGGGTCCAGAATTTCAAGTCATTGATGAGGTGATAATCGGTAGTTTTCATGTTGAGATCTGTCTTACTTTTGGAACTCTTTATAAACTTTATAACTCTTTATAAACTCTTTATAAAAGGTAAGGTTAATACCGTCAACATCAGAAAAAAAAAAACGTATAAAATAGTTACGTTCAGTCCCTTCATTTTATAAATGAGGAATCCCAAGGGCCGCAGAGGTGAAAGGACCCATCAAAGGTTGTCAAATTGGCACCACTCCTATTTTGAATAAGTTCGAATCGACAGTTTGTCTGATTCTTGAGAAACAAAGGTCCTAACGTTCTTCCAAGGTACTGAAGTCAGGGTGGAGAGCGGAGTGTTAGAGAGTTGGACTACGTTTATGGAAAGTGGGATGACAGTTATAAAAAAACTGAGTAAGAGATACAGAGGTTAATCTCGATCTACTAATAAAGCCCTTATAAATCTTTACCGTATTCCCTCAGTGTGTATGAGTCAGTTAGCTCACAACCATAAAGCAATTTTGCATCTTATTACGGCTTTTTCTGAAAGAAACTTGAAATATGTCACTACCCACTGTTTTATTAATGATACAATAAATGCTGATTTAGGAGGTAATCTTTCCCAGCAAGCATTGTTCCTATTTCAAACAACTAACAAGAGTTCACAGTCAGTAGGACTAGCAATACCTCAATTAAGATGCAAATATTAAGTGAAGAGTGCTTTTCATTTTTTTTCCAGAAAAATTCACTTATCTCATTTAATCCCAGCAGTCAAAAGTGGCATTCGATGCTCAAGTCACAAAATAGTCTTTCTAGCTCCTGTCTTCGAAGCGATTGGGCAATCCTCACTAACCTGAAATGCCAGAACTGATGACCAGATTTAATATGACTTCGTAAATAATTTAATAATAATAGACTTAGAGTATCTCATTCCCTATTCTGATTGGTGGAAAATCAATTGCACTGTGCCTGGAAATGACTGACTTTCCATTAGAGTTTTTCCTAATTGCAGTCAAACACAAGATCTTCGTCCTTCCAAGTGGTACCAGACAGCAAAGCAAGAAGTTATTTTTAATATAACTTTTAGTTCTTGTAAACCCTGAACACGGTCATTATCTCTTCAAAATCAGTTCTGACTGTAGTAAGGGGGGAGTCCGTTGGTACACGCTGTCCCTGGTTTCAAATGACAAAGCTTAACACATGAGTTGTTAACTACCTGTAATGACACTTGGTTGATTAATGCTTCAGTGACACCCAATTTGATCTCGTGTCCACTATTAAATCGCAGTCATGTAATATAATTTAGTGTTCAAAGATTTTATAAAGGAGGTAAAATTGGTTTTGAAGGCCATTCACATTTTTAAAGGTAAGACTGATCGTACAATTCAGACCTATTTTTCCCTTGGAGTTTCAAGGAATTAATTTTTCACTAACATCTACTGGAAGCTGCAGTTTGGTATTTGTGCTTACAAGCTAATAAACTTGTCTTGTCTCCAAATAAGTCAGTTGCTTTCAGTGAAAATTTGGAAGCGAAGCGGGGGGGGGGGGGGTTCTGATTCTGGTACTAAACATAAACGTTTTATTTAAGGGAATGACAATCTGGTAAATGAACGCTGCAAACAAAACGAAACACCAAATAATAATAATTAATAAGTGGCGAGCTACTCTGAATAACTTCATTCTGCTCACCTCACACAGAATCAAAATTAGAAACCATTACTGCATCGAAGACTTGCTCTCAATAGCAGTTAAGCTTCTTTGAATGGATTCCCTATTGTATAAAAAGTGTGCCAGTCTTTGACTGCCAAAATCAATTAGTCACATTCATTATGCCTCTATTTATTAATGTTGTGCACTTTATAATGCACGTGCTGATGGAACAAAAGAAAGTTATGAAATACCAAATATGTGTTATGATTAAAATCAGAGCAAGAGGAGTAATGATCTTTAGTCTCTAACTGGTTACAAAGCCACTGTAAAGATTAGATCAGTGGTGACAGATTTATAATCTTTTTCCAAAACATAATCCTTATAGCTCAGGTTTTGCAATAGAAAAAGTATGCAATTGGTTACAGGTTATTGGCTCCAACCGTTCTATTCATGAGAATATTGTGTTTCTGCCTCCTGAAATCTAAATACATAATATAATCTTACCAGATTCAATTTTAATCTGCACTGCACTGTTATAATAAAACGGGGCAACATAAGGCTCTTAACTGATATAGGGTTCAGAATTAATTCAATGATGCTAAGAATGACTGACTCGTATTAAAAATCAGCAAATAATTAAACCTCACGCTAAAATGAATGAAGAACAATGTCGGCATTCTGGCAGGATAGAATTTGATGGAATTTACTGTCAAGCTGGTACCCCTAAACTTTCCACGTGAAACAAAACTATAATTTGTCTCCCTGTAATAAACAGTGTTACATTCTTTATTTTCCCCTCAAGTAGTGCAGCACAGAAGTGGAAACACAACACATCCTACGAGTCCCGCAGTCACCCCCCACCCCTGCCTTTTTTCGCTTCGGAAGGGGTGGGGGTATGGTAAGGTGAAGGGCATTATTTGTTTTAACAGGAAAGATTATCAATTGCTTCTTGGTATTAAAACTCAAATATAGAGAGTGATAATGTAGATACACCAGGAGCAGTAAAGTTTGAGGGGAAAACCGCACACCTATTAAGGCCTGAAATCATAACGGACACTCAACAGATGCATTTGCCTTGCCTCCTAGGACCGTCTTAAAATGCTGCTTGTGGCTCTACCCCAGTAGTCCCTCCTTTCCAAAAATTCATCTAGCTCCTGGAGCCTATTTCCACTGCTGACTTTGGCAAGCTTTTCTATATTCCATCCGCTGTGTTTAAAGAACCTTCCCTTCAAATTGCTCAAATGTGACAGTCTGGTCCTGTCCCTCCATTTCAGTCATGACCTCTATGCTTTCAAATTAGTTTCTCCTTCAAAAAGTTTACTGGCATCAAACTGATTTCCTTTTAGGAATATTATTCCCTTCTACTAAATCCCCACTTAGCTTCTCTTTCCCCTGAGCTAAACAGACCTGATTTATCAGTCTACAAATTGCATTCTTAAAGCACTTTTTAGTACCTAAGCACCCAGGTACTGGGGTGAGAGACATTACTAAATGCGTTTTAGAGGAGATAAGACATGAAAGAGAACGTGTAGGAAGCTGACAGACTAAACAAAAATTTCAAATATAAATGGAAAGAGACTTCCTGTTCTTCCACTCCCATTTTAGTAGCAGGACGTCCCGCTGACCCCTAACTCTTCCCTAAAGCTTCAACTCTCTCTTCTGGGGGGACGCGGTCATCGGAACCGGGATTCGAACGCGCATCACAGGGGACTAGAGGACGCAGCATGGAATATCCACTCTCACACGGAGAACCCACCCCTCTGAAGTAGAGAGCCTGCCAACGCTGTGTGAATAAAAATCCCAAGGAACGGAAGCCGCGTCGTGCTTTTGGCTTACATCCTTCTAGGCCATGTAGCTCAAGTGCGCTAACAGGTTCTGACAAAAATCTCGCCTGGAAATATTCCACACTCTTTCCTGGATTCACAGGACTCGCTAACTTACCAATAACGCATTAGATCGCCAGTAAGAATGATAAAGCTGGGCGAGT
>NC_060077.1:49678924-49843924 GCF_922984935.1 Meles meles
CAAAGACCTATAAAAAAGCTGACTGTGATAAACATCATAAATTGTATTGTCAAGCCGCATACAGTTATGTCAATGCTTTCTGCATGTTTAAATGAATGTGCAGTAGCAACATCACTCCCTGCATGCTCTTCTTATCATGGATCCATGTATAGGGACCTGCAGAAAGAGGCTTCTAGCAATGGTGGGGTTTCCAAACCACTTCCTATTTCTGACCAGAATTAGATGGCAGGTGGGCTGTTTGGATAGGTCTATGGCACGTGCATTTATATACACCGTGATGTGCCTGATTCTGGACTCTAAATATCATGCAGAGCGAAGGTACTGTTACTTAAATCTAAGGACTCACCTTTCAGAAAGGTGTGCACAGCACCACCTGCTACTTTAAGGCTCAGGAACACTGTCATGCTGTACATTCAAGATAGTAGGTAGGCAAAACCACGTCCTAAATTCACGTCCATTTACACGGAAATTACCCCCCTCTTTTGTCATTTCATTGCCTGTTTCCCATAATTTCCAAAGAATTCAGAAGCAGGGGTGCCTGGGTGGCTCAGTGGATTAAGCCTCTGCCTTTGGCTCAGGTCAGGGATCCTGGGATCCAGCCTGCATCAGGCTAGGCTCTCTGCTCAGCAGGGAGCCTGCCTCCTCCCCCTCCCCTGCCTGACTCTGCCTACTTGTGATCTCTTTCTGTCAAATAAATAAGTAAATAAATAAAATCTTTAAAAAAAGGAATTCGGAAACAGAAATACACTCAGTTCTTTCCAAGTACTTTGACTTAAGGAGGCAGAAAAGAAAAACCAAACTAAATCCGTCCTTGCTGCTTTTTCATGGAAATATCAAATTTTATGTAAACCAAGGATAAGCTTTGATGTCCAGAAAGTGACATCAGGATCAGGTTTTGATGCAGTGATAGCAAAGGAATCACTAAGAACAACTCAGGGCAGACTCCCCCACTTGAACAACTGTGCCCGTGGGGAGAGATTAACACTGTACCCCGTAAGCAAGGGAGAAAAGGGCAGAAAGCGCGAGTCGGCCTCCTTCCACTTGGCACACTAACCTTGTATGTCGGAGCAAGTTGCTCAAGCCTCAATTTCCTTGTCCGTCAAAGGGGAGTAATGATAACAATCTCAAATCACAGCCCAGAAAACAAATGCAATCATGTGCAATGTTTTAGTGCACTCAAGACACGTTCGCTCAAGTTTGGTTCTTTTCAGAACCAAGGAAACCCCAGACCCTTTGAAATGTATTTCTTATGACTTCTACTTCTATGCACAATCATGCATCAACCCATCACCACTACAGAATGGGAGCAAGGTTTACATAGTACCAGGCAGCATTTCATAAACCAGTTGTTGGTAGTGGTTATGATATGTGTGTGTGTTAAATTTAGAAAAATTATATTTCACATACAGGACTGTCTTGGAATTTTGAGTGTACAAGTTTGTTATTCTGAGCCATTTGATTAAATTTAACCACAGGAAACTCTTCCAAGTTCTAATGAAGCAGCAATTACATCTAAAAAGGGAGCCAGGCCAAAAAACATCCTTTTCCAATATCTCTTTCAAACATCAGACTCCAATATAAGCTCTATGGTTTTCATTTCACTTTCATACTATCTCTCTAAGCTGTTGGAAACATGTTAAACAGAAGACAGGGAGTGATGCTCCAGTGAGTCTTTGCTAGAAAAGGTTAGCAGAGTCCATGCCTACACACAGACCTGTGTACAGGGGAACACACACACACACACACAAAACCTACAAAAATCTATTTTAAACTTGGCCATTAAGAAATTAGGAAACCATTGTTACTAAGAGAAAATCTGAACTAGAATTCAGAAACCAGGAGTGTATTTTAAGACCTCTGACCTGAAAGCACTTTTTTTTTTTTTAAGATTTTATTTATTTGACAGAGAGAGAGATCACAAGTAGGCAGAGAGGCAGGCAGACAGAGAAGGGGGGGGAAGCAGATTCCCTGCTGAGAAGAGAGCCTGATGCAGGGCTCCATCCCAGGACCCTGAGATCATGACCTGAGCCGAAGGCAAAAGCTTAACCCATTGAGCCACCCAGGTGCCCAAATGAATGCACTTTACATTATAGTTTATAAACTAGGTTGTGAGAGCTCAAGACAGAGATTACATAAAGCAGACTCTAAAGAAAGTTAAGATTACCTTTTTGTTTAGAAAGGAGAGTGCTTTTCTTTCTTTCTTTTTTTTTTTTGCCCCTAAACCAATCTGTAAGACTTGAAAGAGTCTAAGTTTTACCTAAAAGACACACACACTCACACGCAATTTATTGACTGCAGCCTTACTAAGATGAGTTAAACTGTGTCAATAAATAAAGAAGTTACAGTCATCTACAACAGCCCGGACACAGAAAGCAATCTCAGGCTTCGGCTGGGTTTGCAGCTTCCCATTGAATCCCATGCGATGGTGCATTTTCAGCACAATAATGCAGCAAGCCCAGGATGCAGGAGACACAGAAATAATGTCAAAAGCAATTCCTCACATTTGGATCTCACCACATCAAGTGCAAATAGTGAACTTAAACATGGAAATGCAATTTGCTCCTTCTAAAGTATACATTTTTATCTCTCGCAAAACAAACAAACAAAACACTTCCATTTCCAGCGCCTCGAGGTAAAGAGAATGGCATCTATCACAAGTATGGAGCATGGCTGAAGGATTTAGAAGCAAATCTTTTCATAATTCTTCTTTTGGCGAGGAAGTGGAGTTATGAGTCACTCAAAATTCAGAAAGATTATTAAGTTTACATCCTCACAGAAGATCTGCGCCCACGGTCTCTCTCAACTGTTCTGTCAGCATTGCGACCCAACACTACTGAGAACGGGGCTCTGGTTCGGGACATCCATCCACTTTGTGGCCTCGGTGCACCCCTGCAGAAAATAAAGCTACGTCCCAGTCAACAATACACGCACCCAAACCAACAAAACCCCGCACAACAAAATAAAACCCTGATGGCTTCCATTGGAGCAAGCCTGTCATATCTGCACTGAATTTGGGGTACTCATTCTATCAGCTTTCCTTCCTGTGATTGGTTTTAAGAGGTACCTAAGTTCCTATTTCAGCAAGTTTACTCCAAATGATCAACTTGTGTGTTTGTGCCGGCTGGGCTCTATGACTGATTACACTGTCCCGTGGAGCTCCCTGCGAGGACCGGCTCAGCACCCACATCAGTGACCCCTCAAGGTAAGAAAGCCCCCACACTACAGTAAGCTTTCCTGCTTGATGAATGCCAGCCTTACAGCTCATCTAAATGGAGCCTTTGGGCTCGGTTTTCCTTCTTATTCTTTATGGAGGTCGGTGAGAAGTTATGAAACGTATTTTTCTAGTCTTCCCAGGGGCGAGGTCAGGGTCACGACGTGACCTCAGAAACACAGCAGTCCTGCACATTCAGACAGCCGGGTGGCACTGAGTATTAGGGCTCTCTGCCTGGTCAAACCCAAACTCTAGCATGCAGCACAAAGCAGGGTCACTTGGGGGAAATGACAAGCAATGGATCAGTGGGAGAAAAATAATGGAATTTAATCACATAAATATATCCCAAGCACATGGCTACACGCTGCCAAGCTCAGGTGAGGGCACAATGGTCTTACGAAACTAACCACTTAGAATTTACCACGGAGCCACCCACCCGGATATTTTGATCAGATTAAGTTACAGGATTCTGGACACACCCAGGGATTCTCATTCCCACTATGTCACTACTCCCCCAGGGGATGATTTCAAACAAACATACAAAAATATCTATCTGCACACGAGATAGATGTCTCAGATGCGTGAGGAATGACCCCAGGAACAGTGTAGGCTCATGTGAAAGACTGTCACAGACTAATTAAGGACACTGCTGCCAAAAAGGGAAGGCTGACCCCGCAGTCTTATTTACACCATTTCCAGCCAGAGGGCTGTGAAGTGGATCCCCAGTGGGTGCATTTCTATCTGAAACCCAAGGGCACCTGCATTAGGAAAACTGGTGTAAATGAATCCCTTCGCTCAATGACAAAAGGAAAGACACCAATACTTCAATTAGGGACGACAGGTGCCAACCTCTTGGATCCTGTGTAGCGCTACGCAGTTACTTCCTGACTTGTTTATTATTGTTATTATTATTAGTTGCACTTCCATGCATTCAATTAGAGGGACATTTGCGGCAAGAACAATAAGCTCTTTAGACAGAAGGTAGTGATTCAAAAATTGCAAAACTTCAGCTTTCAAAAATAGCCTCAGTGACCTCTTGCAGTACCCTGACCACTCCGCACAGCACGCAGGAGGCAACCCTGTGAAGAGTGAATTCTGGCAAAGTTCTCTCTTCACAGATGATGCACAGCTTAAGCTATAATGAGTTTTTGGGTTACAAATGCTGAACGCATTAATATTCCTTGATGATAATTATCACAGTATAAGCACCTTTCCCAATGTGAGTAGCATAAAGCAACTGAAGCAGCATTTTTACTACATTTGAAACAAGCTGGAAAATGGGATTTTCTACTCTTGTAACCTGAGGTCAACACGCATCAGGCATTGCATATTAAACACGCCTATATATGAACCCTGGATCACTTTCCTTCTCTCTTATTCCATGTGCACCGAGAGCTATCTCCTTGATAGGCACACGTGTGTGACATACACTGTTTCAAAATGAAATGCTATCCGCGCCCCACCCCCATCATATGAATCCTGTGTTTCTTCTTAGGAGAATCACAAATAGCAAATAAGATCAGTAAGCCATGCTTTACAAAGGAGATGTGTCTCTGTGCAGTTTGAACGAGTACTGTGGTCACTGGCTGCATATAAAACAGGATGAAAATTAGAATCAAGCAAACAGGCTCCTAGAAGAACCAACCACATTCCATACAAATCTCAACAAACCAGCAGCCTTTATCTTTACACCTTCAAAACTAACAGCACAGCGAGAGCAGTAAAGGTTTAAATGTGAATTGTGGCCCACCGATGTGATGACGGTAATGATGTCAGCGTCATATTTACAGGCACTGTTTTTGCATAAGGGCCCAGAAGCCAATTGTCATTCCAGATTAAAAGAACAATTATTGCTATTTAGATTACAACTATCACATATGAGGGGAAAGAATTGATAAAGACGATCCATTTGCGTCATATCAGGGTGGACAACGGTACTGTTAGTCAGTATTTGCCATCACGTACCCAAAATAGATGCTTCATAGATTTTATGAAACCCCCACTGGATTGGACATTATGCTCGGAGTGGAGTATAAACTGATTTGCCCTAATCTCCCTTTCTTTTCCCCTCTAGTCAGTGAAAAAGAGACAATGTCGATAATAAAGCTCCATTGATGCTAGGACAGCTTAAAATCATCACAAGGTAAGAACCTCTTTTTTTTTTTTTAAACATATAATGTCGTTTTTAGTATTCTGTGTAAATAACCCCAAGAGCACTTTGACTTAACAGTGACAAAACGAAAGCCAGTTTGAACCCTGAATTCAAAACATGTGAAATGACTCTGGTGTCGGTAGGTATGAATCAGCTGAGCTCCTCTGCAACGGGGTATGAATCAGCTGAGCTCCTCTGCAACGGGGTACCCCCACACTGCATTTAGAGAAGATGCCGTGCCACTACTACTTCAGGTTCTCTAACATCATTTTTACTTATGTACTGCAAAAATGTCTTCAAATCCCATCTGGATGGATGGCAGGGTTACGAGGGAACCTTTACTAAATATTTAACAGCACTATCGGCTTATTAAATACTATAATGCGAGAGCCATGAAAGCATGATATACAGTGCTCGCCTTTTTTTTTTTTTTAAGCGATGCTGGTGCTCATTTTGAAGACGCACAAGCCCATTCATCAGTTGAACTGATGCATTTTAAAAAGTCCTCATTTACTAGCAGATAAATGTGGTTGGAGAACCTTTTTAGTGGAGAAATGACTGGAAATCTATTTGGTTCTACTGTGCAAAATTTGCTATACTCTGGCTGGAAAAAAAAAAAAAACACAAACAAAAACAAAACCACCGCCACCTCACAAAACATTTAAAAGGCCATTCTGACATAAATGCCAAAGCTAAAGGAACACAGTTTGAAATAAAAGTAGGGTGTACTTTTGTTTACGAAAACGTGTGTACACTAAAACAAGGCAATGGATTTGCAGGCAGCTGAGAGAGTACATGTGTTCATCACATCCGGAAACAGTACCTCAAATACATATCATAATGAGATTACCCATTGAGACCGTTGTTCTTGACCATGACATTGTTGGCAAGGGGACTTCATTGCAAGCATTCATGATTGCTCTTTTGAAAAAAAAAAATTGGGTTAATAGAATTTTTACATATACTATGTTAAGATATTTCTAACTAAAACTATGCTATCTTTTTTAAAAAGTTAACCGGAAATTTTTTTGCCTGTTCTGGTGGGCAGGAAGTAAGAATTCTCTCTAAGATACTTCTAGTCACAAGGAGATATACTATAGGCTAATTTAAAGAAAACTCCCTTTCCACTAGAGGTTTGCAGAGCACGGGTTTATCCTGTAAACACTGTAACAATGATTATCTGTCCTCCCCGTTCTCAGTGGAGACTCTTGCTTTTGAAAATGTCTTGTGGTGACTTACTAAATTCAGGCTATTTCAATTAGTATTACTGCACATTAAAAATTAATTGCATTACTGAGTGGATTAAGGTTTAAATTTCAATTCTACAGTATGTGCACTAGAAATGACAGCTAAAAATCAATGCTCTTTGGCCCACAGTCGGAAGTGTGTGCGGTCGAATAGCACGGAACTGGCGTCACTGGCCAAGCAGTTTTAAAAGACTTGATAGTTCCATGGAAGGTGTGTCAGCTCTAATTCTAGATTTTAGTTTGAATGATGCACAGGAGCCCAGACTTAGGAAAAGAAGAACAAACAGCTGCACGAACAATTTGGAAAAACAAATGGGCCCAGGTACTAAAATTATGACAATAGAAAGATTAACAGTCACCCCAAATTCACATATAATTATCCCTAAACTAAAACCCTGCTCACAATTCTGTTTAATAAGGACAGAGGTTCCCTCACTTATATCTATGCCTTTTTTTTATTAGTTAGTGGGGAACAGTAGTTGGTTGGGGGCAGGAAATAAGCGGTTTTGTATAGAGATGTTACTAACACATACAATATTCATAATGACTTTAATCTGTGTTTTCAGGAGATCCAAGAAAACACTGCAAACACAAATCTTTCCCTTAGACAGTAATCCCCTCTCAGTCCCCCCCGCCCCCCGTGTAAATTATTAAACCTCTTTGGGGGAAGGGACAAATCGGCTGATCATCCCGACTGCAAATTTATAACACCTACACGAAATGTTTGAGAAGAAATGGGTCACTTTCATTCACAGTAAATTTGCTCTTCTAAGAAGATGAAGATGAAGAACATTACGAATGAAGTCAACAGAGTAAAGTAGCATCAATAAAGAATCACAAAGCCCCCAGGATATCTGAGCTTGGAACTGAACGGTGATTGGTATGCGCCTAAGAGGAAAAAATGATGCCTGCAATGTTCCTTAAGATCCCCTCTGTGTTGCACCGGTGGCCAACAGCAAGTTCGGCAGCAAGAGAGTAAAGAAGATGGGAAGTAATAATAACAATAAAAAGAATAATCTGGTGCAAATGGACCCCAAGGTGTAGTAGTCATCCCCGTGCAACAATCGCCCTTCATTGCAATTTACTGATGTTGCTTCATTACAATACAGCGTATAAAGGGGTGATGTGCAAAGTGCACTATTTAAAGCGACCTGCTCTGCAGCAGCACCTACCACCCTGGCAGGCACTGCTAAGGGAGGCACGTCCGACTGCTCGAAAGTGAAATTACCTGTACAAAGATTCAAAAGAGGCGCAACGTGTGCACATCGTGGTGATAAATTTGAGGCGAGGAGGATAAAAGGGAGCAGGGGAAGTGTCTCCTTAGCGAAATCGTAAAGGCATCTCAGACGGATCTGAATTAACGCATCCTTTGCAAAGGTAACAACTTGTGGCTCTGTTAAAAGGAAAAGATAATGAATAGGACGGTTCCTGTTTGAAAGTACACACTGGCTTTCGGTTGCCTATGCCTCATCTCCATAAGATCAACTGAATGTCTGCAGGTGAGATGCACCTTCAGGTTCCTATTAGTACAAGCGAAAAATGATTCGTTTTCTTAGTCTTGCTTGCTGTAGTTGAAAGTCTTACTTTTCAGGCAGCGCCCAGAAGGTGACCAAGCAGTGCGTTCAGGGGAAGAAAGAGATTCCTTCCCCACCAAGGATCACTGAGTATGTCATTGGTTAATTCTTGCTCTGTGCTCCTCATTAGCATTACTCTCAAGTTTCTGGTTATCATATCCGAAATATTAAGACATAATAACTACGAAGGTGCAGATAATTGGATATTAACCAGAACATACTTGACTGGGCAGGAGGTAGGGCCCTGCTTAAACTAATCCTGAAATATATTAATCACCAATTAATGAAGGGGTTTCAAACTCATTTTCTATTAGAGAACACCTCCGAGTATCTAAGCTTTTTCTAACAAAATGACTTGGAATAACAGGGTAGAAATAAGGACTATGACCATCTGATGATGTCTTGAATTAATTCCTTACAGCCTGTTGTCAGGTAATCATGAAAACTAAAGTTAAAACCCTGATTACATTTTCAAAGTCTGATGGGAGGAAGAGGGGACACTTTTCAGAGTTCAGGGCCTTGGTTTAAATCCCAAATTTGTCCCTTTAAGTGGCAGAGCCATAGCTAAACATTTGAGCAGAGAGCTGTCACAGTATCATCTGGGTCTCTCAGCCTAGGCAGACCTCTAGACCTCCAACCAAACAACAGATGTACTCTTAAAATATAAAACCCATTCATGGGAGCCAGAGAAGTCCAGTCCAGATAAAGCATGCTTTATACACAGTAAACGTAAGTAGTGAGAAGTTGATGAATATAGTAAGGGATAAAAATCTTCACTACTTGGTGGTTGAAAAGTCATCACCGCTTAGATGGAAATAAAATAATGTCACGAAAAGAACAAGTGAAAAAGAGAGAAAGAAAACAGGAAGAGGCATGGAGAGAGAAGGAAAGTCTTATTTCTATACAATCCACATGGTTGTGAGGTTGACATTATAACTATTATATTATATAACTATTCTATTATAACTAATAGAACAGGCGTTCTATTAGTTATAACAGTGGTTATAAAAGCTCCCACTAAGCTCCCTAGAAAAAAAGCCTCTGCCCATACTCTGTGGGTTAGAGAAATGGCCACAAAAATGCCATTCATCTTAAGGAAAAAATAAATAAAATTTCCAAGTACATTCCTGTCACAAAGGGATTCTAGTATTTTTTCATACTTAAAAAGTGTAGCTCCCAGATACTCTGAAAATGACTTCCATTTTTATGTCAGAGAAAACCATGTTTGGATTAATGCAATGTAAGCAAGAGATCGAAATGACACCAATTCCTCTGGTTTTTTTTTCCTGACTTTATTCACTTAATTTTGATGAAGACGGCAAGGAAACTCCTGTTCTCTCAGGGTTGGGTTTTGTTTTTTTTTTTTATTCTGTTGTTTACTGACTTTAATTTTAATAATTCTTAAATAAGCACTCACAGCAGATGAACTCAGATACGCAGGCAAGTAGGCCCTTTTATCAACAATTTTGCCATAGAAATACACAAACATTTCAATGGCTCTTCATTAGCAAACAAATCAACAAGTGATATTTTAATGCATGACTTTATTCCATCTCTGTGGGGACTGTAGTTGAGAGTGTGATGTACAGTACAGAGAAAGGAATCATCAGCCACAGTGTCCCAGGGCTCTCTCCATTGAGGTCTTCGAAGCCTCTGCTTAAAGAGTGCATTTAATTGACTGATAGACAGTAGCTTCTTTGTTCACAGAAGACAGCGAAGTAATGGCAGCTTGAAAATCGTACCATCTACAGGGTCTCCTGAGACCAGTAACAGGGGGATATGTGTCAGGAATAAATAAATAATCTAATTATTAAGCCACTTCCTGTCAAGTTAACTCCAATTTGTTGGCTTTTGAAGGCAACAAAACGAGGCATTTTTCCTCATTATGCTTCTCTTTTTATACCAGTGGTAATCACAGGCGGATTAAAGGGTGCCTGATTGGTTTTTTTGTCAAGGAACTGAGAAGCAGCCAACAGTACAGAAAAACAGAGTTGGGTTTAGAAGAAATTTCATGCTTGTCTCCTTTCCAGCTCCCTAGCAGCCCACACGGCCGCCCCATACAGAGCTGCCAGCTGTACAGCAAATGTGTACCCCTCCAACTGAGGCCTACCGGGCCACAGGCGCCATCCTGAGAGCTGCGAGATACCTTGCAATCTTGGCAGGTAGCTACTGCTGTCATAGGCATAATTCTAAAGGTGACCTACGAAACCCCATCAGCTCACCAAATGCAACAATATGAGCAGCTGAAGTTCGACACCCACTCTCCATATTGGCTCCCTTTCTTTTGTCTGCTGCTACAAACGGCCCAGAAACTAGCAAATAACCTATGGAAATGGTTCCGCAGAGACCTTCTTCTTTCGTGCACTTGAAGGAGCTCGTGGAAACAGGCTGTGGCGTGTCTGCGTCAACGGGTGTGCACGTGTGTGTGTGTGTGTGTGTGTGGATGGGTGTGGGTGTGGGTGTGGGTGGGTGGGCGGGGGTCTGTCTTTTTGGGTCAACTGCCCGTGACTTTCGGTGCCCTCTGTTCAGAAATGTTTTTGCAGACTTCATTCAGAAAAGGATACCCACGTTGGAGAATGAGCCCACGGAGTGGAGAGCGAAAGGCGGATACACTTGCTGCCTGCTCTCCCGCAAGTCCAAAGGTGAGGACAAACCCAGAGCCAGAAGCCCCACCAGTGGGTCTCAGGTGGTCCCATGGAACCATCCATCTGGCACAGACTCTCTTCCCAGTCTCTCTGTACGGAGCCCAGGAAGGAAGGCTGGCATCCAGGAATTCGGCTTGAAAACATTCTTCCGAGGCCTCTTTAAGGGCAGTGCGTTCTCATCAAAAGTCACAAGAAACAGAATCTTCAGTCTGTCTGCGGACTGGATCAGAACCCTCC
The DNA here is from genome assembly GCF_922984935.1 of Meles meles. Classification (NCBI taxonomy): domain Eukaryota; kingdom Metazoa; phylum Chordata; class Mammalia; order Carnivora; family Mustelidae; genus Meles; species Meles meles. Next base: position 49,689,991 of record NC_060077.1, read on the forward strand.
GGCTCAGGGAAAACGAACATGGACAGAAATGGCCGAAGGAGCTTTCTGAGGGGTTTGTCAGTTAGAAACTCCGCTCACTGCCAGTATTTTTTTACTCTTGTAAATCCAAGCTGCCAGACGCGGGCTAAAACACACCACCAGGCCAAACACCCCTGATTTTCTTTTAATAGCTTAACACCGAAATGGAAGAAATGGGCTCAGAGGCTTCCTTTCAAATTTGCCCCAGAAATAAGAACCCAAATGAATCATGAAGAGGAGCCCTTAAAAACGATCTTATTCCAGAAAGATGTTTTTGGTTTTTTTTAAGTCTTTCCCCCCCCCCTTTTTTCTGAAAATGTCTTTGTTTTTAGGAAGCCTTTTCCGAGAAGAAGCTTGGTACCACGTTCCCGCAGCCCCACGTTGCACTCAGTGAAACAGTGGCACTATGTTCGATTTATGCCTGCGTACGTCCTTTCTGAATACATCTTGAATTTTTGTTAAATTGCGCAGATAATTAAACCCTCTTCATATTTACAGTCTGCTTCATTGGTACCATGAATTCCGTTCTCAGTGACTGTCTGCAAATTCCCTCTCTGAACAATTTCATACTAAGCAATAACACTTCATTTTACATAAGTTTTATCTGATGTCCCCACACAGAGCTGCCAGCTGTACAGCCAATGTGCGGTTCTCAAACTGAGTCCTGCCAGGCCACGGGCTCCATCCTGAGATCTATCAGGCACCTTGCTGTCATTGGCAAGCTTTCCCTGCTATCACGGCGACCATCACTCCACACGGCACACAACTTAAAATCATCTGATTATTAGAATTTGTGGCCCACACTCCATTTTATCCTTTATTTAATCTATCCCCAGATCACACATTTGTTTAAATGTTTTGGCTGGTTTACAAATCATGCAGCCATCTGCACAGTAGGTGTGACACCATTTTTTTTTTTAGACAAAAGTTACGTTACAAACAAAGATAAAGTCATTTGAAATGCTTTGATGTTTGTTATTCTGCCTGGTTCACTTGGACCAACTCTAAGAAATAAATAGAATTATCTGTGTAAATCGATGAACATCTATGAAAAACAACACCCAGCAGAATGCCGAGCTTGCTCCATTACCTACGTTAATATCATGACAGCTGAGGAGAGATGACCTGGCCCACTTCTCATCTCTCCTGTACAGATGGCTATTAAAGAGAAAGTATCCCTTTTGTATGGTCCATGTAGAAACCCTTTATGGGCTTTTCAAATAAGCCAGCATTGCCCACATGAGGGTAGCTTTCTGTTACCATTAAACTGCCCAGATTTCATCTTTTTTAATCCAGCTCTTGATGAAATAAGCCAGTATTTCATCATATTTAACGCCAAATGCTTGTTTCTTCATTCCCTGAGTTTTGTAAGCCATCAAATGATGACTTAGAATTCAATAGTCTTCTCGTTTAGAATTAAGGCAAACTCCACAGAACCTAATGACTTTGGGTTTCTTAGGATAGTGCAAACACACGCACACACACACACACGCATTATTGTTGATTCATTTCTGTTCCTTTAAAAAAAAACAAAAAACAGCCAATGAAAGCTGAGCATTTAAAGAGCAACACGGCCCTTTATCCTCCTATGCAGAGATCCCTATCTTTGGATATTTCCCCTTAAGACATATAAAATCCAAAACCACTATAGACCTCAAAATATTGGTTTTAGTCTATTGTAAAGCAAGAGCACTCAAGTTGAAATGTTTCAGAAGTGATAGTGAATGTCACAAAACTATAATGAAGATTAGTCACATAGCACACCATCCACCAAAGAAATGGAAGGGAAAGAATGCCATTTGTGACCTTGGGCGTCCAACAAATTGCAGAACACATGAATGTCACTTGCCACAAGAACAGACTAAAAATTCACCCAGTGCACAAACCTGATTTATGCATTCTTTTTGCCTTGACATCAGTGATGTATATCACATGGAACGTAACACATGGGGGTATATATCTTCCCACGTGCACTGCAGAAGACTTGAATCTTTTCGTGGTCTTTTAAAAATTGTAATTCGGAAGCCCTGAGTATTCAAGATTTGGACAAAAAGAGTCCATATCTTTCCATCAGTGTTTTCCTATTAGTTGTCAGTTCCAAATTCTAGCTTTGCTTTTCCAAGAGAGAAATAAATACATTTGCTTTCCACAAATACCCTTAAGCATCACCCTTGACCCTGTTAGGACATGTCTATTAGTGACTATTTGTGGATTCCCCCCCTACCCCCCGCCGCACAAAACAGGGTGCTCCGCCACCTTGGATACAAATTTGCCACTGTAACCCTGATCTTTCGGATCAGATGAAAAATACAAAAAAACCCAAATCTTATTAAGTAATCATTTCTAAGTTGGTCTTTAAAAATAATTCTTAAGTACATGGTTTATACCCATTCCCTTCATAGTCTCCATCTGAGAACTTGGAAAGGGAGGCCTGCAAATGGTCATAGCTAGACCCTGACCCCTCGTCCTCCCAAGTCCATGAGTGTAGCAATCAGTTCCAAGGATAATGGTATTTCTCCCCTTTGATCATTTCTTTGTCAAGCGGACTGGCCCTCGATGGTGGGAGTATGCCGGTTGTCTACCACCAGCCGCCTGCAATTTGCTCACACTATGTTTCATGAGACAGTTGTTTGTGGCTGTTTGGAACACATTTGTCTCTTTGGGGAATTAGACGCTAGTTGCAATGCCAACCTCCATAGTGATCGAAATTTCTTTCTAACTAAAATAGATAATTAGAGGCTGGTAATTATTGGTCAAGAATTATCAGAGTGAAAAAATTAAGCTTCTCATAAATAGTTCTTGGCAATGTCATCTCTTTATATTATCACATGCCTAACAGCCCTTTATTCAGAGCACTTACAAATTTACTCTACTGCTGTTGAACCTCATAATTTTATATGAGGCAATTCCTTTGCTGGGTTAAACACATTTAAAGTCCCTGGTTTCATCTCTATCTGTGCTAATCCATACCAAATAATAATAACAACAGAAATCTCAAAGAAGAAAATAACCATAAATATTTACTATGCTGATAGAGACGGGGAAAATGAATTAAAAGACATACTACACAATGGCTTCTTTCTGTATGCTTGGGTCAAAAGCCAACGTAAACTATGTGAAAGGAACAAAGGAAGACAAGAAAAAATTTCTCATCTGTGCAGACTTGAAAAGAGGGAAATCTTTTCCCCAGGAAAGCTGTTAAAATGTTTTGTAGCTCTTTTTGTGCGTGTGTGTAAAGAAGAAAAGAAGGCCCCTAAATAGTCACTGGTCTGATTTCTTACTGAAACTATGTCAAAATGTGGTGGAGAGTGAGGTTTTCTTTCTTTCCTTAATAGACATAAGTCAAATCCCCGATGCATTTTTATTGAGTAATTATTCCTGCAACTCAGACCATGTGTCCACACTTAGCTGCAGAAGGGCAGTTCAGCAGAACGTCTCCAGGTATGTACCTGGTAGAAACATTGATGGTTTTCCTTTCACAAATGTCCCTGGCCAACAGCCTGAGACCAGCGCTTCCAGAAAAAAGCATGGAGGTTGTCCGACATCACGATTGCATTAAACACGTGTGCTGTAGAGGAGCAAACGCAAATGCCTTTGTTAAAGGAGGACTTTAAAGTTATACCTCGTTGGGTCAACTGCAGACCTCGCTCTCCATCAGGTGACATAATCCTTCCTCCAGACTGATTGAAATGTAGAACGAAATCTGCAAAAACACTGTATCCCCTCTTAACAAAAAGAGTTAAGAGGCTTTTCAGATAGCCTCTAATCCTTCTTCCCTGCTAAATGTCTAGTTGAGATTATTTTTTGATTAGACAAAAAACACACACACAACCTAAAAATACCTACCCTCAATGGAGGTATTTTAGTCAACAAAATAATGCTGCCTGTCTCATTTGAAAGCCTAAGTATCACAATGGGATTTTAAAAAAGGATATCTTAGCCTTTGTGACATCCTCCCATTATGCATTCTCTTTCTGTAGATATTAACAACACGACTGGAGTTTAAGGACTTGGATGCATGGTCAACAGATAAAACAATTAAATGGATGCTATTCATTTGTTTAGGCCTCAAGTGTGAGAGAATTACATATTTTATTATTAAAAATAGCATGAATATTAAATAACTAGGCCCTCTGCGGAAAGGAATAGAATTTGCTTCTCTGATGGAAGGTGAATTGTTAAATGCTCAGATCCCAAGAGGAACTGAGTGTCACATTAATCCACCATAAGGTAGAGGGAGAAAGCCCTGGGAACACACTAATGTTGCAAGAAGTATAAGAGAACTAAAAAAGGAAAGGTATAAAGCAATTTGAAAAGGACCAGGACAAACCAACGAATGTTACGGCCAAATGATACTAAAATTGGAAAATCACCATAGTCCTCTCACTGCTCAACATTCAATTCTGATTTGACATATTCAAAAGAACATGAATATCATGGTGAAATTATATCCAGTCTGTTCCTCTGGTTCCCCGGGCTAAATAATAAAATCCAGAACCAAAGGTAAGTTTATGTAGAATAAGACCATACAGAAGCAGGGCCGACAACATTTTGCTAAATTTTCCATCGGGTGCAAACTCCGAGAAATGTTTTCACTGAAGCCCACATAAAACTGTAGCATGAAGCAGAATCGTGAATGACTGCCACCAATAAACTCTACTCAATAAATAAAGAGATGGAAAATATTAGCATTTATCATGGCAAGAAGTATTCATTCTTCCTAACCCACGGCCTACTCCCTCCCCGAAAAAAAAGCAGTTTCAAAAGTTTATACAGAATATCTGTTTGGAATCCAAAATAGAAGAAAATTGCAAGGAAACACATTATTCAAATCTCTCTTACATGTTGTCGTTATCTGCTAGACACTCAGTAAAGCTGTCACTGTTATTCTACCACATTGGAGAATAGGCTATTGAATGCATAAGAAAATCACTAATAACATCAGTACTTAAATCTGGAAAATACAGAGATAAAGTGATCAACATTTTAGCTGTTGTGTGCAAGTTCCACTTTGCACAATTCTGTACGTATATAAGCAATAATCCTCCTAAAGACCCATCATTTGAAAACTATAAAGCAAATTCTATTGAAAAACTATTAATCAATTTTCTAACACGCTTTTGAATTTATCTTTATTAATTTCTACAAGAGCATTCGGAGTTTTGATATGGTTGCTTTTAATGATCAGTAATGATAGCTAGAGCCACGCTTCCACTGAGCATTCCTAGAATGCTTCTGATTAGTGTATAATAAAACTTGTTTACCCCTGAAAACAAGTTCAGAGTCTAAAATGCTGAATTTTCTTTCCTGTTTTAGAGTTTGGTAATAGAAGAGCATGAGGTTAATTGGACTTTTTAGTATTATATCACAATTATTTATGGTATTATAAAATACCATCAAATGAGGATGAAATAAAAAAAACTCTCATAGTATAAAAACACAAATGAGTAACAAAAATAGCATAAAGTAATAACAATTGTCATTTTACTAGTTGAAAAAGATCTGCTTGATAAAGTTTAATTGGCTGGTTAAACTCTTAGTGTTATTACCAAGTGCTTATCAAATTAAAAAACATAGGAGGTAACCTCAAAGGAATTAAGGGATAATGGGACAATATGAATTACTGAAAAAATCCTTTTAGCTTGAGCCCATATGATAAATGCAAAATCCCTGAAAACACTGGCCGAGAGTGACTATAGAGATCTTCACCCAAACAGCTTTCATAAAGATGTGTGTAAAATTTTGGAGGGAAATAAAAAGTGATTACTGAGTTCTTTACATGATCTTTATGATCATGATTATTTCCACGCTGTTGAAACCACACATATAAAATGATCTTATGGCAATTTAAATTATTTATGTTTCCCTATCACAAAAACTCACCACTTTAGATTTTGATACAAAGATGCTTAAGCAACACACAGCAGTGCCATTACCGTAATAACTTCTGAAATTAAAACCTGTCTAAAACTCTATGGAAAGCTAACATCCAGTTCATTAACCATTCCTGTTAGTTTTCAATAATGCAAAAATGATTAGAAGTTTAATTTGTTAATCACCTGTGTTTTGACTGGCAGTAGATATACAATCCTCTGCAGAAGTCTAAACTAGCCCTTGCAGAAAATAAAATGTGCTAATGTCTTATCAGGCCTAATAATAGTAATAAAAATCAATCATGCCTAGGTAAAACATTGATGGCTGAACAATTAATTCATCTTTAAGTCTGTTTAATTATATAGGCATTGATATACACAAGGAGGAGAAAAAGCTATCTGTAATAAGGTTTAGAGTGTCACTCACCAATCATGTGATTTGCAACATGAACCTGAATATCCCATTCATTGTAGAAAACCATCTGACACTTGATGCACTGATAGGTCTTCTTCTGAGAAAACAAGTATAAATAGAATTACTTAGACGCATGCACTTTTTATTGTTTTCTTTAAAAACAAAGACAAAAACAAAAGCCCAACCCTACTCACAACATTTTTTTGAGATGCTGGGTTTTTTTTTTTTTTTAAGATTTTATTTATTTATTTGACAGAGATTACAAGTAGGCAGAGAGGCAGAGGCAGGCAGAGAAAGAGGGGGAAGCAGGCTCCCCGCCGAGCATAGAGCCCGATGCGGGGCTCGATCCCAGGACCCTGGGATCATGACCTGAGCCGAAGGCAGAGGCTTAACCCACTGAGCCACCCAGGGGCCCCGAGATGCTGGTCTTATCCTGTGTTGCTAACAAAGCTGCTGTGTGTGTGGGTCTGCTGGAGCAAAGTTCCATGAGTGGCTCACTAAGACTTTGTGGTTTAATCTCAACACTATACTTTAGTTACAAACAGTTGGAAGAAATGGAGGCACATATTTATGGCATAATATATTTTTAAGTTAGAGTCCTAAGCACAAAAACAGAAGTTAGCATTAAAGAAAATTCTGGAACACCTGGCTGAATTTCAGAAACTGATGTCTTTGTAGATCCAGACCAAAATGTCTGTGAGTCATTTCTAGATATCCCTTAGTAAGGTGGCCAATAAGATTTGCAGGATCTAGCTAAGAGATTCAGCAATTATAATTCTTAGCTGAAGTCTAAAATTCGGATGTTTGGAAGTTGTTAAACAGTAGCCTTTAAAGACATATTTTCTCCTATAAAGACATCATACCATACTGAACATTCTAACATCCTTTTATCATTTTATATTACAGTCCTGGCAAGTGGAGAGAGCAGGATTTATTAATTCTTGAATCATAAATAAAGAAACTGAGGCCCAGGGAAGTAGAAAGATTTGCCTGATGCCAGAGTGCCCTACAGCTGAAAAGAGAAATAAGTTCTCTTGATTCTAAATGCTAGGCTATCAGATAAAAGCAGCCTTTATGACTTCACATCTTTATCATTGCGTCCCCTATATGGCTCAGTACATATTAGATGAACTCAATAAATAAAGTATTGGTTATGTTTTCCAGAACACAGCTACATAAACTCCTTTACGATGAAACCTGATACTTACAATTAAAAACCATCTTGGAAAACAAAATAAACCATTTTGAAATCTCCCAAATGTGAGAAAATGACATTTATAAAATGACACTTTGTTAAGGCATTCTTATAGGATTATCATTTCATTTGTGGTTGTATAAAATTGTTTCCACTAATGGAAGCGATAAAAAATATCAGTCTGTAAATTGCCATTAATTTTAAAGAACTCGACAGAATCAAAGTCAAGCACAAAAATTTAGCGTCACTTCATAAGCCATTAAAATTACAAATGCTGTTAATGTGAGATTTTCTTAATTATCATCACTTAACGTAGTATTAACTTCTGCAACACAGAATAGTAGTATTCCCTGTAAAGCACAGAAGAGCTGGCCTATTTCCAATGGAACCTTTCTAAATTATCTAGCAGGCTTTGTCCATTAGGCATATCGTGAATTGAGTATGTTGAATCTAAATCTAACACCGAGTTGAAAACCCTGACGATCACCAAGGAAGATTTACTGCGCTGAGCTGTTTACAAGATGCTTTTGATGGTGACATATAGAGCAACATGTGTTGTGTAAATAACATCTATCCCTTTTTTAACAATATTTCCCTTTAGAACTAGTTAGAAAATATTTCTTACTCCCAGATGACCTACATTATATATTGTTTATTAGCATACTTCTAGCATTATTCCTGATATGTGACCTTGCTGAAAAACAAAGAAACATAAACTTAATGGCTAGTCTTTTCTCTTGTTAGCACAGTAAAACATACAATATGTCGAAAACTGTCTCCAAAAATGATGACTGATGGATATGTTGGTGGCGTATACTAGCACTTTTTTTCTCCTGGTCTAATAATAAAGAATAAAATCACTTGACAAGCCAAAATAATAAAATACCAGCACTTACTACTACCTTCCAAATGAACTGACAGATCTGATGATCTATGCACAGAAGTTTTCTTTTATCACTGGAAGAAAATGCTTTTGTCACTGCCAATAATTCAAATACTAATTCTACTCTTAAGACAGTGTCTAAAATGTTATGTTCTATTCTTATTAACGAAGTCATGTTCTTATTTATAAGCTCCTCGATTTGGGGCTGAGTGAAGTGAGAATTTCATGTCATCAAAAACAATGTACCATGATCTTAAAATGCTGTAGTTTGAACTTTGCCTCTGCACACAGCCCACACTTCCCAAATACAAAGCAATGACATGTAAATTGGGATGTGTTAAGGTGTTCTTTTTTCAAAGCCATGATAGAAAATTCATTTTTACCATCTCTTTCTTTTCTAAAAAGGAATTTTAAATGACCTTTAAAGCATCTTTATTACAATTATAGACTCTTAGCAAAATATGTGAGAGACCCCTGCCCACCCATACACCATCTTTAAGTAAAGTGATTATAACCTCTGAACAGTGCTGGTTGGCCTTGGGGAGCTCATTCCCTTGGAGGTAAATCCACTCCAGCTCTGCACGGCTGAGTTTGTAAGGGACATCTTCCTAATTCTAGACCCAAATCTGCTTTTCTGCTACTTTCAGTTATAGGTCAGAACTCTAGGCGCAGGAGCTACAAAGACCAGGTTGGATTCCTTGTCTAAAAAGACAATTACGTTACCCCCTTTTCAGACTGAGAACAGAGGGATGCTATAAGAAACACTCTGAACAATTTTCACCATCCTGGTTCCTCTCTTCCAGGTCAACATTTTAAGAAACAGAAACCCAAACGAAGCACAATACTCCGGGGTTGTCTTGACCCATAAGGAGTACAGGAGGACTGTCACCTCCCTTAGGACAATTACTTCCAGTTATACAGAAGACAACAACAACAAGAAAGTCAAGGGAGATCATTTCTTCTAAAAGCATCTAACAGGAGAAACAGAACTTCCATTGTTTGGGCCCCAGATTGGCCTTTATCAACGCTTAAGTTGTCAATTTACTTGAAATGCTAATTTAGTACAATTTTTAAAAGAGACTTTTTTTCATTAGCCTTTTTTAATGTGCTACTTGGGAGTGGGGTTGTCATTTCCTGATTGTTCTCTTTTGTTTTCTGATACTGATAGATGTAATTATCAAGGATACAACTTTTTCCCAGCACCTCATTATTTTTGATTGATTTTGAGAACAATTTAAATGTGCCTTTTTGACATTCTTGTTTTCAGTTATACTCTGGTTAAGGTACTCAGAGACTTTCAGAAAAGAGCATCTCATAAATTAAAAAAAAAATGATTAGGATCTTTAATAATGTATACTTAAAAAAAAATTATTCTGATTAACCCTTTTCCCCCCCACCTCAAACTACATTCCATGAGGACTTAGGCTTCACATTGAGCCTCAGCAAGCAAAAAATAACATAAAATAATATATACTTTGCAGTTAGAAATTGCTTTGATTTTTTTAAACAAAAAAATCTGACTATAAGAAAACTGACTATAAATAAAAATCATTGCGTTCATAGTAACCCTTAAGACCAGAAAAGGGGAAAAAATCTTAGTTGTCATCATTGGAAGTGACTATTACCTAAATCTCTTATTCTGAAAATTAGTAATTAAAGGCACAGAAGCACTAAGCTTTTTTAGGAGGAAATGTATTTCATGCCTATTTGATGAGGAAAAGTTCTTTAGGAAAGACTCTCTGTAGAAGGGAGGACAGAATTAGAAATCTACCGTTTTGCAATGCCAAATAAAAGAGCCCAGGATACTCACTAATGGATGCTAAAACTCTTAAAAGAAAGGTTATTCTGGAGATACTCAATTTTTATCCTTTAATAAGTACAAAGAGAAAGATGAACCTTTACAGTGCATTTATTTGGGAGTAATCACTGCAACCAGACTACTTAGCTTAATATTACTACTAATAAAATAGCCTGGCATTATGTGTCTCTCAATGCGATGCAATATGGAGTATAATACATCATAATAAAGTACTCTCATCTAAAATGTATACCTGAATCTAATCAAGCTTTTGGACAAGCAGCCCAGTTTTCAGGAAATTCACGGACAGAGGAACAAGCAGTACCCAGGGGGAGGGGAGTACACAGATCCAAAATATTCTTCAACATCAATCAAAAATATTCTTGGCCTGTTATCTTCAAAAAGCTAATGTCACAGAGTGGGGAAAAAGGTGGGAAGATTGTTCTCAGGTGAAAGGGACTAAAAGGACAACTAATAAATGTAGTGTGTGTGTAAAAGTAATGTGTGGATTCTGATTTGGGGAGAAACAGCTAAAAAGGTTTCTGAAGAGATTGAGGAAAACTGAATTTCAGCTGGTTATAAAATGATATTGGGTAATTACTACTGTTAACTTTCTTAGATGTGACAGTGGTATTATGGTTATGTGGATAAATATCCTTTTTGTTAGGGGAGACATATTGGATATTTAGGGGTGAAATGGCATGATATTTATAATTTACCTCCAAATATTCAGAAAAAAAAAATAGTCAAATACAGATAAAGTAAATGTAGTTAAACATTAGCAATTATTAAACCTAGGTACATGCTTAAATATTTTCATAATAAAAAGTGGAAATAAATGGATAGAATAATTCATAAATGTCATTTTTTTAAACACTAAACATAACCTGATTAAACCCATGCATTTGGTTCATTTTAAACCCCCATACTTGATGTACACCCAAAGCGATCTGTGATGAGTTGTTACAAACATCTTTGCAAGTATTTTCTTGTATTTTTTGTGAGGGTTTTTCTTGTTTACTTGCTTTTTGTAAATCTAATGTATAAACTCTAAGAGGTCAAAAAACCATAGCTTACATTCATTTCTATCATAAAGAAATAAGATTCCTCCAATTGTCTATAAAGTCCATAAAGAGCTCATATACATAAAATTCACTTGCAACAAAACTGTGAGAGCTGATAAAGGAGGGATTATTATCCTCATTTACAGATGAAGTGACACGTACTAATTCGTTTGGATTATGGATACCAGAACTAAGTCTGGTACCCCACCCTGCCTCCCACTTACTGGGTTTTGGCACAGTTTATACTGTGATCATTTGCAGGTAAACACACAGCAGCATTTTAGGCACATTTTGAAAGAAGACTTTCCTTACAATTGTGTGCTGCTTTGGGCTTTGACAATGCCACGGATGGTATCAGAGTGAGAAAACCCTCCCTAGCCACCTTCAGCATAAGCTTCCAGTACCAGGCCCTTGACCAAAATCCAGAGGGTGGAAATGGCTTCCAAGTCCTCTACTGGACTTCAAGATTTTCTCTTATCTCTCAGTGTCCTGAGATTTTCTTGCCATGTTCTTAACCATATATTTTTGTTTATTAGTCCTACTAAATACTGAAAGAACAATTTCAGTTTGAGAGCTTATGGTATGTCTCCAATCCTGAAAATTTTCTGCTATTGTTTGCTTCAGTTTTCTTCAGTTTCTATGTGTCTCTTACACAGTCTCCATTCATTTCTACTGGAAGTCCAATTAGGTAATATTGGAGCATCTGGATTTCACCTCTATGTATCTTAACCATTTTTAATGCATATTTTAGAAGTCAGTTTGTCCCTCTGTTTTGATCTAGGTGATTCTCTGCACTCTTACAAACCATGAGTTCTCTCTTCACTGGGTCTCCAGTCCAGAGTTTATTCTATCTATGGAAACTTTTACTTCAATGACTATTTTTCATTTCTAATTTTAAACACAAGTGCTTTTGCTTTCTTTATATTTGAATTTACTTCATAATTTGTCACTCATTTTAGTAGAAATCATACTTTTATTTATCTTTCTGAGCTTCTAGACATACTTATTTAAAGTCTTTGTCAGACAGGTCCATTTAATTAATTTTCTCTGGAGTAGAATCTTGGTATCATAACAGCTGGCATTTTTGTTTGTCTGTGGCTTTTATTTTGGAATCATTCACATATTTTGGAATCTTGGTTTGAAGCCCTTTGTAGTGAAAGATTTTTTTTTTTTTCTATACACTCATTCTTTCATTGCTAATAGTTTTGCCATTGTTTCTATCAGCCTATCTCAGACTCCTAGACCAGGCTAGGTCTCGTGAGGAATTTCCTATATATCTGATGTGCTACAGGGATGTAGAGGACATTGCTAGTTGAATCACAGAGCCAGCAATAGCTAATTCAGTTTTAAGTCATAAAAGTGTATCTTTCTTCTTACCCCTTTAACTCTCCAGCTAAAAAATTCTAATACCAGGTATGGATCAACAATAGAATTTTTTTCTCCCAGTCTCATATTGTAAGCAATGAAGTTTCTCCCTTGCTTGCTTGAAGTAGCAGGTTTAGCTTTGTCCCACAGAGATTAAATCTAATTACCACTTCTGGAGTAGAACCCAGCAGAATCCTAGTTTCAGTCCTAACCACTTCTGAAATTTGCTTTCTGGATCTCAAAGATGGAGAATTGTTTTGAACCTGACTATGTCCATTTGGTTATCTATGTTTTATCTATGGTCATCATATGTTTAGAGTAGCAAAACACGATGTTACAGAATCATTTCTCAAGGATGTCCCACAGTTCAGCCCCCTCTATATCACCAGCCCCAAACGTAGGCAGTGGCCGTCAAAGAAGAGCCAATCCCAGATTCAGTCAGGACCCTCTGAAATCAGGATGTTGTTTGCGGCATTAATTATGCTACAAAATAATCCACTCCCAACATATCCAGGAAGCTTAACAGGAAAGCAATTTTAGAATCTTCTTTTTGCAATCAGTTGCTATTTTGTGGCTTCATCATTTAGTTGTGTGACAAATCATTTAGTGACCCTGAGTCTTAGTACCCTTCTCTGTAAATTAAAACTAATAAAACTTACATCTTAAGAGCTGATGTGAGAAGCAAGTGAGAACTATGCAAAAGTGCTTAGTACCACGCCTACCATGTTGCATGCCTGCATTAAATAGTAACTACCTTTATTACTCTTTACTTGACAGGTTATTATGGAGACGGAATGGAATACTATATAAACTGTCTGACACAATAAAGTTGCTTGTCAAAGATTAATTCTCACTCTTTTATGTGGACTTTGAAACCATATTAAAATTTCTTCGATTAGAATCGACTAATTTAAATTTTATGGCAATTAACATAAGGTTAAACAAATGTTTGTTAAATAAAGGTTTAAAAATTAATAGCATAAAGAATATCAGAAATTGGTGACAGGGTTAGGGGGTGAGGAGGAGGAAGACAGAGCATGTAAAAAGGTAGTTAGGAAAAACAAAATAAAACAAAACAAAAAACTTTTTTTTTTAAAGATTTTATTTATTTGACAGAGAGAGAGATCACAAGTAGGCAGAGAGGCAGGCAAAGAGAGAGGAAGGGAAGCAGGCTCCCTGCTGAGCAGAGAGCCCAATGTGGGGCTCGATCCCTGAACCCCAGGATCATGCCTTGAGCCAAAGGCAGAGGCTTTAACCCACTGAGCCACCCAGGCGCCCCCAAAAAACTCTTTTCAAGGGCTATAGCACTATCATTCCGAGAATGGATACATTAATTACAAGTGAGACATATATTTAAGATCAGCAGCACCTTTCCTTGGCAGTATTTTGTTGGCAAGCAAATGAATATTATGTGTGAGCGAAAATAATAAACCTACGGCTTTCTACAAATACTCAGTAGTTCAGACATTTTACTAATTTAGTTTGGATAACTTCCAAGTAATTCTGAATTTGTGTGAAAATAAGTCAGAAGAGAGAGGGGGAAAAAAGGTGAAAAGTAATGGGAGCTACTAATGAGGAAAATTTCGCCTGAGTAATTCACTGAAAAACACCAGTGTGGATTTTCAGTAGTGTGCTCTCATGGTAGTTAAAAGAAGGACACTATTGTCTTACAGATGTGGTTAATGTCCTGAGATTAAAGACCACATAGCCCTTTGTGCTAAGGGCTCAGTAACCGAGAGATATTAAACATGATTCCTAAACTCAAGGAGTTACAATATAAATGGGGAGAGAACACACACAGATATTAAACGGTTACATAAGTATTCTGCCGAAATAACATGGCACAGCAGTTCAAGACCAACTGCCCATCAGTGCGCGGAAAAGAGAAGACCGCTAAGACACCTCAAATGCGGACAGATGAACTTGGTCCACAAGGGTCAGGAAGAATTCCCTGGGAGAGGAAGGACTTTATCCGAGATCTGAAAATGGGAGCATTTTCCCTGCAGTCAAAACTGAGTTACAAAGTGCCTGCTACATGCCAGGCAAGTGTTCACACTCAAGTGGGATATTTGGTGGAATGAGGAAGGTAATTCTGAACAGAAGCAGGGCAAAATAAGATTGCTCTGGCCAACTGACTGGGCAGGAAAAAAAGAGGAGACAGACAAAAAAATAGAAGATTTTTGTTTTAAATGATTAAGTTGCAATTTTTTTCTTTTAACTTTAGACAAACTCTGCATAGGCCCCTTGGAATGTGAAAAGAAAACATACTTAGTTTTTACAAAAAAATCCAAAACTCCATAAAGATACACATTTAAGCTACCATTAACTTTGAAATCGGGGGTAAAAAAGCCCAACCATTTTCCCCCACTTTTGGGTTCTTTCTGAATAGTAAATAAAATACCTCTGTAATTTATGATATCTTATTTTCAATAGTATCATCAATAGTCAAAAGCTAGAAAACAATTGAGATATAAAAAAAAAAATTCTTGGGGCGCCTGGGTGGCTCAGTGGGTTAAAGCCTCTGCCTTCGGCTCGGGTCATGATCTCAGGGTCCTGGGATCGAGCCCCGCATCGAGCCCTGCATCGAGCTCTCTGCTCGGCGGGGAGTCTGCTTCCTCCTCTCTCTTTGCCTGCCTCTCTGACTACTTGTGATCTCTCTCTCTCTCTGTCAAATAAATAAATAAAATATTAAAAAAAAAAATTCTGGCTATTACTCACTAAAAAACAAAACCCAGTGCCAAAAGTAGAGTAATTACCATGAATCTGAGCCTAAGTTTTTCTCATGGAGAGAGATGCTTTCTTAGCCTTATTCCTCTCCACTCCTCTGATTTCTCCTGATTGAGAATTTGGAGGCACTTCCAAGAGACCTAGCTTATTTCCTCCAATACACAGGTCACTGAGACCCTCTGGGCAAGAGATCTTCATCTAGATGATCTCGTTTAATAGGATGTGTTCAGTTGCTGTTTATTCTATGCCATAGCAAATGTACGTCAGTCAATCTCCTTATAGTGTTGTCCATAAAATGGGCAGTCAATACATTTCGGTTATTGACCATCCAATGGACTAGTTAGGCATCCCACACCCAGCACTTTCATTCCTAAGCTGCTACCTACACCTTGACTATTTCTGCCTGAAAACTTCTCTACCCTCTACCCACACCAGAAATCAGTGAATTAGAAGAGACTGAATAACACAGACTAAATTGATCCTAGAGTATAGGTTAAAAAAAAAATCGCGGGAAGCATGTGTTGAGTATTTGAGTCCGGACAGGAATTTGCTTCTAGGTTACCACTGGTTATAATATATGGTTAGTTCTTAGTTTGGAAGGATTTATGATTCATAATAGAATCGGGTTAACTTCCTATATTGCCTGTTTGTGTACATTCATATCATCCAGAAAGCTAAGAAATTGGGAGTGGGAGAACAAGAATTTAAATAATCAGTTTTTATAAATATAAATGATGGACAGCGATATGTAGAAGAATGAAACTCGACCATTCTCTTACACCGTTCACAAAGATAAACTCGAAATGGATAAAAGACCTCAACATGAGACAGGAATCTATCAGAATCCTAGAGGAGAACATAGGTAGTAACCTCTTCGATATCAGCCACAGCAACTTCTTTCAAGATATGTCTCCAAAGGCCAAGGAAACAAAAGCGAAAATGAACTTTTGGGACTTCATCAAGATCAAAAGCTTCTGCACAGCAAAGGAAACAGTCAACAAAACAAAAAGGCAACCCACGGAATGGGAGAAGATATTTGCAAATGACAGTACAGACAAAAGGTTGATATCCAGGATCTATAAAGAACTTCTCAAATTCAACACACACAAAACAGATAATCATATCGAAAAATGGGCAGAAGATATGAGCAGACACTTCTCCAACGAAGACATACAAATGGCTATCAGACACATGAAAAATGTTCATCATCACTAGCCATCAGGGAGATTCAAATTAAAACTACATTGAGATACCACCTGACACCAGTTAGAATGGCCAAAATTAGCAAGACAGGAAACAACGTGTGTTGGAGAGGATGTGGAGAAAGGGGAACCCTCTTACACTGTTGGTGGGAATGCAAGTTAGTGCAGCCACGTTGGAGAACAGTGTGGAGATTCCTTAAGAAATTAAGAATAGAGCTTCCCTATGACCCTGCAATTGCACTACTGGGTATTTACCCCAAAGATACAGATGTAGTGAAAAGAAGGGGCATCTGTACCCCAATGTTTATTGCAGCAATGGCTACGGTCGCCAAACTGTGGAAAGAACCAAGATGCCCTTCAACGGATGAATGGATAAGGAAGATGTGGTCCATATACACAATGGAGTATTATGCCTCCATCAGAAAGGATGAATACCCAACTTTTGTAGCAACGTGGACGGGACTGGAAGAAATTATGCTGAGCGAAATAAGTCAAGCAGAGAGAGTCAAGTATCATATGGTCTCACTTATTTGTGGAGCGTAACAAGTAACATGGAGGACATGGGGAGATGGAGAGGAGAGGGAGTTGAGGGAAACTGGAAGGAGAGATGAACCATGAGAGACTATGGACTCTGAAAAACAACCAGAGGGTTTTGAAGGGGCGGGGGGTGGGGTGGTGGGGGTGGGAGGTTGAGGAACCAGGTGGTGGGTAATAGGGAGGGCACGTACTGCATGGAGCACTGGGTGTGATGCCAAAACAATGAACACTGTTATGCTGTAAATAAACAAATAAAAAAAATTAAATTAAAATGAAAAAAATATAAATGAGAGAAGGAGAGGAAGGAGTCGAAATTTTTGCCTTAAACCAAATTATAGTCTATTTTTCCCAACAATTATTCCAACCATATACTGATTTTTTTCACCTTAAAAATCTGAAACCTCCCTTCTGTCTCACTATTGTCAGAATGAGGAGGTGTGGTTGGTGGATATCAGGGACACCTAGCTGGAGAAATGAAAAAGTAGGAACATTAAGTAGAATCTTCCAACATCATCAAACCATCCTATGTCCACAGCAATCCAATGCCGGAGATTAGTAATATGATTTACAATCCTCCCAAAAACATGGAGGAAGTTTTGTGAGAGAGAAAAATATATTTGGGAATCCAATAAGAAACATTTCCTGAAGTGTGTAACTTCTGCCCCCAAGGGAAGGTTTGTTAATACTTAATGAGTACTCATACGTATCTAAAGGATAACACAGAGAAGAAATTCTATCTAATATTAAATCATAGACGTTTCTTTGTGATTCTCTTAGAATTCATTACATGTTGTATCAGAATTATTTAAGTAAAACTGATTTATCTCCTCAAGGACTGTAAGCTCTCTAAGGGTAGGTGGAGGGCTCTGTCTTACCCATCTTGTTTTCACCGCAATTTGTAACATCACTCTTTCCACACAATAAATTAATGTGTGAAGGAGTCATACTGGTTCATTGTACAATAAAAATCTTTGCGACTTCCTTCTTCCCTTCAGATGAAGGCTCCTGTGGCGTCCTGCTTATTATTCTTTGTTTATATTTCCCTGATCTATCCTGCTAGCTGTTCTTCTGTCAAAAGAATATTTCATGTTCTGGCAGTTTCGTGTCTGTCGTATCTATAGAATGTCTTTGTCTTAGTTTTGGGTCATTCTAGTTACCCTGTATGTGCCCAAATTACCGTGTCCTTTATTACTCTTGTTTCCACTGGAGCACCCTACCTCGTGTCCTCCTTCTCAGCTCTTTGTCGTCTTCTCTTTTTTCGTTTTGCCTTTTACCCTGCTTTCGTTTTGCATTCTGACTTCTCTCGTCCATCCCTTCCATTCGAACAGCTTTCCTACTGAGGCATGTCAGACTACCTTTCTCATCTCCTTCAAATTGCTTCTAAAACCCACCTGCTCCAAAAAGCTTGTTAGCAATTACACCCACACAACACTGTGGGTGTCTCGTTGTTTGTATTCTTTGGCACTAAGTTTTTGAAAATGGAGGTGTGTTTCCTTGACTTTACCATTTCTAAATCCTGCTGTGTGGCTACAGCATATATAAATGTGAAAGTGACCAAGTTCTTTGAGCCCCTTGTTTCAACTGAACTTATTAGGATTTATAAAACTCTTCCTAATTTATCATTCCAAAAAGCATCCTTTAAAATAAAAGAATAACATGTCCCCATATCCTTTATATTTTCAAAGTACTAGTACGAGCTTGGACAGAGTAGCAGTTTTAGAACCGAAAGGGATGCACGAGACTATCTATTCTTCATCCCAAAGAGATAAAGTATCCTTGTCTGGAGTGCACAGAAAATGACCCACAGAGCAAGCCTCAAACTCTGGATGGCCATAAACACAGGCATCTTGTATGGGGGGTGGGGGGCGCGCATTTATCAAAAGGAACCGCTAACTCTTGCCCAGTTGGCTCTCCATTGTGCTTCCCACTTGAGGCTCCTCTTAGCACTGGACCAGGTCTCCATGGCTAGTCCTTGCTTTCTCTGTGGGTCCTCGCTTCCCAGTGTATTCTTTCAGCATGGAATTCACTGTGTTATATTCAAAACATCTATTCGCACTACGTTCCAAGGCTTCCTGTCACTTAAGGACCAATGTCTTATTTCTCCTTCAGCTCCAGTACCCAGTGCACTGCCTGACAGGGGTTATTTGTGAAGGAGTGCATGAACTATACAGAAGTGAATTGATTTGGGCTTTTTATAAGTATACCCAAGGGTAAGTGTTTTCAGGGAAATTTATTGGGGGGAACCAGACTGTTGCCACGAAACATACCTACATTCTGCATCACACAACCACATAAGACCTTCCAGTCCCCCTTCAGATTATCCCAGAAAGATTAAACTATAGACTTCAAAAAGCTCTCTCTGCATAATCCTTATTGATAATATATTTTACAAAGCTATAGACTTCCCATATAAAAAATGTCCAAGAATGTAACCTGAGAAAATATGGCACCCTTTCTCGACAGGACTTCTGCTCCATGAGAACACCACTCCACAATAAAGAATACGAGGGGGAAAGTGCTAGGAAAAGGATTATAATATCAAATCCGACATTTTTTAGAGGATCTGTGCAAGACAAGCACTGTAATTTTTTTTTTTTAGACGTTCCTTAACAGTCTGGGTGATAAATCAGTCATTATTTTAAAAGACATTTTAGAATTTTATTGTTGAATATCCTTACTAGACCTTTGAGAATATTCCTATTTCTAATCCTGCCAACTCCTCACCATCGTCATATGTATATGATTCACTATTTGAGGGTATATTTGATTTTTGGAAGTTTAATTCTTTGCCAAGAGAAACATGAAATAATACTTATCCGTTCGTCACTGTGGGCCCAGTGTCCATGCACAACGTATGTCGCAGGTTTGAAACCCAGTAACTGTAGAAGGACTGAATGCACTAGACACATTGATCCAAATTATACAGCATGCATGTTATGGAAGGTCTGTTTTCAAATTATTTAAATTTGGTATAACAAAAGGCTATCAATCCAGACCCCCTCGTGGTGCTGAAAGGATATGTCTCCCACCAAAACAATGTCAATTTTCCAATCTTAGTAGGTCCAGCCATTAAGTTTGGAGGGCTTCCTGCCAGCTACCTCATTTATCCATTTAGTCTTGCCTCCTGTCTACCCTTCCTCCTTGCTTTCTGTTCACCCCTTACTTTTTTTTTTTTTTTTTAAGAATGATCTTTGTTAAATATGTGGTCCCTGTTCAAAATTAAATTCTGTTATTTCTGGACACGTATTTATCAAGAAACTTTATTACAGTTCATTTTGCTTCCTTACTGCTATCCAAACGTATAAAGTACCCGAGATGATCCTTAGACTTAACTTAAAAGGAAAATGTTAACATCAGACTTTGTCAGGTTAGGGTTACCAGTAGCCCTTTGATTTCTAAATCATGGCGGATCTGTGCTTTGAAACCTCTCTCAATCACTTACTTATTAGTGATTTTTAAATATAGCATTCTATTCTAAAAATAAGGGGTCAAGCATCTAAATTACAAGTCCTATCCAAAAAACAAAAAACAAAACAAAACAAAAAAAAACCACCCCGCAATATTTCACCATTTTCCTTTCTGCAGAACGTAAATATATTTGATCCCTAGAGAACATTGCCGTTGGGTTTCAGGCAAGCAAATAATAGCTTTTTAAGATTAACTGCTTTTCACACTATTCACTTGCTTCTTGAGGTTGGGGGGAAATGTCCCATTTTGGGATTCACTTAGTATGCCTTTCATTTATAATTTTTAGTTTCCTTATATATTATTTCCCCAACACTTTTTGTGTTCCCTTGTTCCCCATGATGTTTCAACCAACAGTACTACTGAAAATCTTCCATTTCGTATCTACAATTGCTTCTTCTACCTATGAACTCATCTATTTACATGTTTTTGTTACCTTTTGTAACACGATCTCTGACCTCAAGCAAATAAAGTAATGTTTTCCTCTTTGTAGTTGTTACACTCTGTTTATTCTTTGGTTTTCACTGTTTCTAGGTTTGTTTTACTATGTGATTATGCTTTTCTATTTCCCCAACTTGGTGGAAGTGTGATGACTTAGTTCGATTCATTTTGGCCAAATAATCCATAGACTTAGCATTAGATAAAATGATCCTAGATTACAATAATAAATTAATAGAAGATATTTCATATACAAATTATAAGAAGGTATGCATGCATGCATGGGATTATGTGTAGACTTATGCCTGGATAGTACAGAAGTGATGTACCAAATGCAACATTTGCTGGGTGCTCCCTGTTTGCTAAGGGCTTTCATACATACATATACCATTTGCTCTACACAGTAACCCTATAAAGCAGGCAAAGTATGGATTATGCCCATGCTAAGCAGTGAAGGAACAGAAGCTGAGGAAGGTCTGGTTAGATGACACAGAAGGTTCTATCAACTGTTATTTGCATTATTTGCATTCCTTTTTTTTTTTTTAAGCACAATATTTTCTTCTCCTATGTTATGTGGCCTAAGTTTAAACTCCCTACACCTAGAGTGGCAATCTCTGAATAACAAAAAACTTTCAGACTCAGCTGAAGACCAGCTTGTGTCATACAATGTTTAATTCAAAAAAATAAGTCGTTTGCCTTGATATGGGACTTCTTACAGGATCTCACCTGCCATTCAATCTTTGTAGGATACGAATTGCATACAATGTCATATATTTATGAGGAGTCTAACGTCCTATTTATGTGTGGTTGGAAGAAACTGTATCACCATTTAGTTCTCAGAGAAATGTCCCCTTCTTTGTTTCTGTTTAATCTCCAGGTTTCAAACATTTACGAGTGTTTATTAGGAACCTCTCCTGTGTAAGGAACTCTCGGGAGAAACAGGGAGGATACCTAGCCAAGCCCTGCCTCCACCCTCTCCAGCTCCCTGTGCTCCTGCCATGCTGGCCCCTTGCTGTTCCTTCAGCCAGCCAGAGACACTGCTGTCTCGGGACCTTTGCTTTGGAAATTTGTCCAATCTGTTTGCTCTCGCAAAGATATCAGTAAAGCTAATTCCGCCTCATTATTTGCTACCTCTTCTGAACTACTTTAGTGGTTCTTCTGTTACGGCACATATTCCATTCTAATTTATAATATAGTTATTATTATATACTAATCTTTTCCTAGTAAACTGTACACCCTCAGGGGACCATACTGGGGAGAAAGAGGTGTATTCAAAAGCTCTTACTTGTGGGCGCCTGGGTGGCTCAGTGGGTTAAGCCTCTGCCTTTGGCTTAGGTCCTGATCCCAGCGTGCTGGGATCAAGGCCTGCGTCGGGCTCACTGCTCAGCAGGGGTCCTGCTTCCCCCCCTCTCTCTGCCTGCCTCTCTGCCTACTTGTGATCTTTCTCTCTCTCTCTGTCAAATAAATAAATAAGATCTTGAAGAAAAAAAAAGCCCATACTTGTATAATGTGCCTCCTCTTTACAAACCTGATAGCCTAACGTCTTGTACATAGCAGGAAATTAATAAACCTGTTATCCTAAGTTGAAGTGCCAAATGAGGAATCAAAAGTTAATGCCATAGGCTAATGTTCCCCAAAGTGTGAGATATGTACCACCTTAACTGGAAAGTATGGATACTGTTCTTTCTGATTACACAAAGGAAATAAGTCTCACTGTGATGCTAATACGTCTTTAATACCTCTACAATACTTAATAAATCTTCTGGTAACAACAAAAGAACAGTTGTCAGGCTCTTAGCTTTTTTTAGGTACAAGTGTATAGCTAGAATTTTTAAAACATTATTTGGTATTAATCATATTAGTATGTTGTCTTTTATTTAAAGTGATACTGATTTATACTTATGGTTCTGATTAGTTTTGATTTTTATGTTAAATATTAAATGCCTACAAAGAGAATTTATACCATAAATAATAAAGAGTAATGATTAAACAAACACCTGTGTGTCCAACTTAGCTTCCTGTGTTCTTTCCCGACAACCCATTACTCTCTGTCTGAATTTGCATTTCCCATATTATTAGTAAGGATAAATATTTTCACATGTTTACTGAGCCTTCATGTTTTCCATTTGTGAAATGCCATTTTGTGTTAGTTTTCCATATTCTAATTTGTTGGTTTGTGTTTCCTTAATTTGTGGCCCTTTTCTACATATTTAGGAACTAATAGTTTTCTCAGCCATGTGTTATAAATGTTTTATCATCTCATAGCTTTCATTTTTGCTCATTCTATAGTAACATTTAGTAAACAACTTATTATTTTTAAGGTAGATGAGCATATCATTTGTGATATTTTATTTGTGATTTATACTGACTAGGCACTATTTGAGATATCATTCCCAACCTAAGGTCATAAGAATATTCTTCATTTTTTTTCCTAAAAGATTTACAGTTTTGTTTTTCACACATTTTTACACATTTGAGTATTCTTTTTTATTTTTATTTTTTCCATATGGATAATAAATTGAATACTCCATCCATTCCCTCACTTATATGCAAAGATGGCTATGTTGAGTTTTTATGTGTTTGGTATCTCTTGGAGAACCTTTATTGTGTTCTGTGGACTAATCCCACATCATCCAAATTGCTGCAGATTCATTATAAATCGCCTGCATGGTAGGACAAATCCTTTTCTACTTGTTCTTTTCCTTCAAGAGAATCTTTTTTTTTTTTTTAATTTATTTATTTGACAGAAATCACAAGTAGGTAGAGAGGCAGGCAGAGAGAGGGGGAAGCAGGCTCCCTGCTGAGCAGAGAGCCGGATGCGGGGCTCTATCCCAGGATCCTGAGATCATGACCTGAGTGGAAGGCAGAGGCTTAACCCACTGAACCACCCAGGCGCCCCCCCCCCTTTAAATTTATTTATTTGACAAGAGAATCTTTATATTCTTCACCTTTCATTCTTTCATACTTCTTTTTGAACCCGCTTGTCCAGTTCCAGAAAGTAAGAACATAAAAAAGTACATTTTAAAACCTGTTGAAGTTTCCATTGGAGTAGCTATAATTTACAGATTAAATTAGGGATATTTGATAACTTTACAGTATTGAGTCTTCTTGTCCATGAGCGAGTTATGCATGATCATTATTTAAGTCTTTAAAAAATCTTCCAACAATGTTTTACCGTTTTTCCTCCATAAACATCTTGAACATCTTACAAGATTTATTTCTAAGTAAACTAATTTTTGTGTCTATTATAAATGGAATGATTTTACAACTTTTTTTTCACTTTTTTGTTGGTGAATAAAAATCTAATTGACCTATAGGAGTCGATTTGGTATTTAGCAAATTTACTAAAGTTTCATTCGTTATAATAATTCTTCTTTAGATTCTTTCAATATTGTTTTATATACAAACATAAGACCTCCACATGACAGTTTGATTTGCTTCTTTTCAATTTTAGTGCTCCCTCCTTTTTTATACTTAAATTCATTTTTATTTTATGTTACATTGTTGGCTAGGACAAAGAACAGGCCTTATTAGTTATTTTATTATGAACCAATAATTGCATTGAAACTTCTCCATTAATTATTATGCTTGCCAAAAATAATATTTCAAATACTCTTTATTACGGTAAGAAAATCCCTGCCTGTTCCAAATGTTCTTTTTAATCATGAAAATATGTTGAATTTAGATTTTTCTGCAACTCTTGAGATAAACATATAATTTGTCTCTTTTAAACTGCCAATGTGGTGAATTCAATCACTTTATCTGTTGAGATTGAGCCCACCTTGCATTCTTGTGGTAAAACCATTTTAATGTAATATAAACTCTTTTAACATGGTGGACTTAGTTTGTTAATATGTTTAAAATTTTTTAATGTAAAAATCACCTAAATTGTTCTTTTACTATCTTTGTCTGGTTTTAATATGGAGGTTATACAGGGCTCATTAAATGGAGTGACCCTTCTTTTTGTATTTTCTGGCACAGGTATGGAATTATGTGTATATTCTGGTATTTTCTTTGTGGGGAGGTTTTCAACAATTTATTAAACTCTTTAATGTTTATGGAATTTTCTACTTCTCTCTTTTTTATCTTGAGCCAGGTTTGGTGACATACTATTCTAAGACCATTTCCATGTAATCCCATTTATGCAGCTATTAGTACAAAATTATTCATAATATTTTCTTATTTTTTTTATCTTGTGCATTTTGGATTTTCTTAAAGTAAAATTTAAAGTTAAGAAATAGCATATATATACTAAACTATAATCTTAAGCGTGTTTCTTAATGAAATTTTACATATGTATGTAACAGTGTAATCACCACATAGATCAAGATATGGAACATTTCTAGCACCCAGAAAAATCCCTTTTGCCCTTCCAACTCCATGCCATCCCAGAGGTCACTATTCTGACCTTGACCACCACTGATTAGTGTTGCCTATTGTTACACTTCATATGAATGGAGTCACGTACTAGCAGGTGCCTGGTTCCTTTTTTTTTCAACATTGTGTATAGGAGTTCCTGATATTTGTTATTTAACAGTAGTTCATTCCCTTTTATTGCTGTGTAGTATTCCATTGTGTGAACAGAATGAGTTCACACTATTATATGAAAGCATTTATTCATTTTATTTTGACAGACATTTTGATTGACTCTAGCTTGAAGCTTATATGTAAAATCCACTATAAATATTCCTATTCATAACCCGTGGTAAACATTTGCACTCATATCTCTTAGATGTAGACCTTGGGGCAAAATTTGTGGCTTATAAAGTCGGCTAGTATTCAACTTTAGTATATACTGCCCAGCAGTATTTTTAAAGCACTTGCACAAAATTATAATGCCCCGAGTAAAGTAAGAGAGTCCCAACTGCTCTCCATTCTTGGAAAATAAGGGTTTTCGCATTCATTTTTATTTCAGTCATTGTGGTAGACATAGTGGCTCTCCTAGTATCTTTTAAAACTGCATATATGATGTTATGGTGTATATATGCATATATGCATATACATGCATATATGATGAAATTAATTTGATTAATTTCATCAGAAGTTTATAAATTTTGTTAGTCTTGTCATAAAAGTGGTTTTTTACTTTGTTGGCTTCCTTGTTGCCAGTTTTCCATTTCATTATCTTTGCGCTTTGCGTTTTCTTCCTCTTCCCTATTTTTTCATGGGCTGGTTTTGTTGTTCTGTTTCCAGTGTCTGGAGCTGGATGTTTAGCTTATGGATATCATGCCTTTTTAAATTTTCTAATATGTATTTTTTTATAATATGTATTCTTATGGTATAACAATGTTTTCCTCTAAGTGTTGCTTTGTTTTCACCTCGTAGGGTTTTTAATATAGCTTTCTTTCCGTTCTAAGTACTTTTAATTTCTCCTTTTATGCCCCCTTTGTTCCACATGTGGTTTTAATTTTTAAATTTATGGAGGTTTTTTTAAAAAAAATAACTTTTTCATTTATCATGGATTTGTATTGTGGCCAGAGAATTTGATTTGTGTGAACCTGGTTTACAGGTTCACACAAATATATAATATATAAGTTTATTAGGTTATAACCAACAAATTGGTTGGAACCTGCTTCAAGATAGGCAGGGTGTGAAGGAGAGCACTGGGTGTACAACGATGGGTGTGGGCCTAGACAGAGGCTGCAAGAGATGCGAACCGCAGAGAAAACACAGCAGCTTGAGAGTGGTCGACCCAAAAGGTTAGAAGAACAGAGAAGACACGGGAAATAAAAACAGCGTTTCAGGCAAGAATGATTAGGAGAAAGATGGAACACCATCAAAAACTGGGGGCAAAAGAAATTACGATTTGATTTGGTCAGAGGGCTAGCAGAATGCATAACTGATGATGTCAGACAGGTAGCTAAAAATCCAAGATAGGGCCTCAGAAGAAGGTCGACATCTGAAATGTGATATTTTAGTCATCTGCATGGGGTACTAACAAATAGGAAATAAGTAATAGGAAATGAGGGTGAGGGGACAAGAAGGGCAGATTAAGAATAGAACCTTCAGGGAAAAAATATGGAAAGGTGAAAACAGAAAGTATAAATAAGGACCTGGCTAGTTAGACTTTGTTAAAAGTTAAAAGTGTTCAGCAATTTTGGGGGCATTTTCTAGGAAGACAAAGTACACCTAATAGAAAATTGCATCTATATTATGCAGTGAGTAGGGCACAACTGTAATAAGAGAGCCAGGACATAGCTCTTGATTTTCTTTCATTATTCAAAATCTTCTTGAATATTTATTAATTTCTACCTCAACACCATTTAAGCCAAAATGTAAAATGTTTCGCCTAAATAGAATCCTGCCACTACGTAGCATGACTCCACTCTTTTGGCTTAGTCCTCAAAGAACAAATATTATGTGCAATTCAAGATTCATGGCTATATACAAAAACATTCCTACTTCTGAATTTCATACGTTCTAAGAAGGCATTGGAACCCTATGAAAGGCATCAGCAAAAAAACTGAGAACTAGAAATAAGTGCAGAAAATGTGGGGATGGTAGTGGCAGCAAGTTTAATGTGTGGGTCAATGATCAATGCCAGGTAAACATGGGGCTAGGGATAGAGAGTGGGTATGAGGCAGATGCTTCCATGTTCCACACCCTCATATTTATGCCAGGGGTCATTAACTCCCTGTACCAGTACACTGTAGCTGCCAAACAAATATTGAACACAACAATAATAAATCGGAAAGCAGACCGAACTTGGCAAAGCAACTCACTCTATTTCAAGAACATCTTGAATCTTACACATTTGTTTGGTCATGTAAATTTTCCACTTAATTTTAAAATATCATTTACCCAGAAGGAGCCTGCCTAATTTTTGCTCTTGGCAAAATTTAGTATCAGCAATTTGAAATATAGAAACTTAAAATCCATCCTTGTATGGAAATTTTTATTACATAAAACAGAACTGTGGAACTTGAGTGGGTTCTGAATTACCATCATGTACATATTACCATTTCAGTATATGAACCATAAAGAAAGGATATTGACTTCCAGACATTTAAAACAGACCTTGACATTGAAGGTGATTTTTGAACTATTAGAAACTTCCGTCCTTTCAGTTTATTTTAATATTTTTAGATCAAACCTGACTTTAAAGCATGTCAGCACTTTGGGGTAAACTAATCTATATCTTTATGTATTAGTTACTGGATATACATGCAACACATGCAGAAATGGAGTATATGCTATTTTTGTCACTTCAAAGTACTTATACAATTTTCATTTATTCAACTGACATTGACTGAGACCTACAACAAGCAAGTTGGGTATTCAGAGGTGAGAAAGAGGAAGAAGGAAATAAACAAGTAAAAAATTATAATTTTAAAAGGAGATCTTAACGAAGAGACTAACTTCGGTAAGATTTTGGGGGGAAGCCCATCAGAGCAACATGGGAAGTCTCTGAAGAACGTTAAGTGACTCCATGTAATTTACATGTCTGCAGGACAATGCAGCATGAAGAATGGATTGGAAGCAGGCAGAAGATGGAGAGGGATCCGTTAGGAAACCAGTGCAGTATCCAGGTGAGGAGTGAGGCCCAGACCATGTTGGTGGCTTTGGAGATGGAAAGACATGGATGGGATGACTTGTTAAAGGCAGAATCAAGAGACCCAGTACTTATTAACAGATTAGATGTGGAGAATGAGGAAAAGGGAGAAATCAGGAATGACTCCCCGGTTTCTTGCTTAAATAATTGGCTGTAAGGTGGTTCCCTTTACTCAAATGATGGAAGTCTGGAAAAAGATTAGGTTTCAGGAGAGACAATCAAGAGTTTAGACTGTGCTTGTTACACTTCCAATATATAAAAGAGACGAAGACGGAAACCTCAAGCTGTCAGCACACAGTAATCCAGAACTAAGCGGAGGACTAGGCTATGAATAGAAATTTGGGGATTCTTAGCATGGAGATAGTTACAGCCACATGAAGAGATGAGAGGCCTACTGAGAAAGCAGACAGAGAAGAAAAAGAGGGCCAAGGATGAGCCTCGAAGTATCTCTGTGCTTTTAGAATAGGGATGGGAGGAGAAACCTCCAAACACAGAAGTGGTTGGAAAACTAGAGAGCAAATGCCTTGAAGTCAGAGGTGCACATTGAGGGAAGAGCCATTTACTCTGCCCCGTGCCATAGGCATGATGGGGACAGGAAGGCTTTCTTTGGAACCTGGAGACCAGGTGGGGCCAACTACAACTTCTCTGGGAAATCCGGCCGTGAAGTGGAGTAGGATGATAACAGTGGACTGACACATCATTGGTGACGACGGAACGTTTTAAGACCAAATGGGGTAAGGAAGTGTGGATAGTGATACTGTAGGTAACACACTGTGAGCAAGAACACACATTTACCCAATGCCTTCTAGGTTTCCGTCACTGTAGCAGGTGGCTCCTGCATGGAAAAAAAAAAAAAAAATCAAGGTGGCCAGCTGTCCTGCCATACTGCCATGAATGAAGAAAGGCTCTGGGTGAGCCACCAGCCAGACACCGCTCCACGACCCCCATCCACAGACGTATGTGCCTACTGTGGCCCTGGCACTGTCATGGGTATTAGAAACACGAGATTGAGTAAATTCTTGCCCTGAGGAATTCATAGCAAGACAAAGGTAAAGAGATAATTACAAAACAATGTGACAATTTTAATATATTTGTGACATATTGTATCAAGGAGCATTCAAGGGAATGAGAGGTGTTTGTGGTGGGAAGTCAGGGTCATTGAAGGACTTCTCGATCTCTACATAGAGGGTAAGCTGGACAGCCTCATGGAAGGTGGAGGGCAGTCAAGGAGGAGGGAGATTGTTGGGTAGAAGAGACAGGGCAGCCTTCATGAGACACAGAGGCGGTGTGTCACCTGCAGGTTAATTAAAGTATTTTCAACTACGGAATAAGGTGAAAGGTAAGAAAAGGAAGGGAAAATTTATCAGGGGCCAGAACCTGAAGCGTAATTTTATTTCACAATAA
The DNA here is from genome assembly GCF_922984935.1 of Meles meles. Taxonomy (NCBI): domain Eukaryota; kingdom Metazoa; phylum Chordata; class Mammalia; order Carnivora; family Mustelidae; genus Meles; species Meles meles. The sequence continues at coordinate 49,719,927 of NC_060077.1, forward strand.
AAGGATATTATACTATCCTATAAGGATGGAAGTACAGAGCACTTAAAATGTTTCGAATAGGGAGGGACATGCTATTCAGATTTGTGTTTTAGATAGATTGTTCTGGCAGCTTTGTGGAGATAGAGTTGAAAATGATAAGACTAAAGTCCAAGGGAACAATTAGGAGGCTGCTTCAGTCGTTTAGTGAAAGATGATCAGAGATTGAATTACAAATGTGGTAAGAGGATGGAGAGGAGGGGATTGATTTAAGAAATATATATGAGCTGAAACAGAGATCACTTGATGGCCAACTGGATGTGGAGAAAAGGGAGACAAAAAATTGGTGGCTCCACAAGTGAAAGAGAAAATATGAGAAAAGAAGCAGGTTCAAAGAAAGGATGATGAGTTCAGTTTTGGTCCCACTGAGTTTCAAGTGTATGGAAACACGTGAGTGACTGTCTCCAGCAGGCAACTGTGTGTGTGGGTCTGAATATCAGTGCAAAGGTGTAAGTCACAGATACCCTTTTAAAATCTGTTTCATTGAGAGTAATTCACATATGAAAATTCACTAATTTTATACCTGGTGCGTATTAACAAATGCATACAGTCATGTAGCCACCACCACAATCAAGATACGGAATATTTCCATCAGCCCCCCAAAAAGTTCCCTCCTGCATTGGGGAGATATCATTTGGAGAGTCATCCATAAAATGCGGTAGCGAGAGCCATGGGAGTGGATGAGGCCACATGGAGGAGGTATGCAGAATGAGAGTAGCCACGGGGCACAAACTTGTAGGAGGAAGAAGACAGAGGAAGTAGGAAGTAGGAAGTAGGCTACACATCACTCTAGGAATGTGACCAGGAGGGAAAAGGGACACTTGATAAAGAAGAGATAGCCAATAGCGAGAAGTAGAACAGTGAGTAAACTAGGATAAGTTCTCTTTAAGGAAAAAACAAACAAACAAAAAAAACCCCAAAACAGCATCGCGTTGGTCAGTTATCAACAGAAACCTTAAAGAAGTCAGCTGCCGTAAAGTGATGGAAAGAGATGATCCCTTGCAGTGGGTGGAGGAAGGGAATGACCACATAAGGTAAGACAGCAACACAGAGAGGATTTTATGAAAAGAATACGGATAAGACGGCAGCCAGAGGAAAGTCCAGTGGATTTACGAAAAGAGAATCTTCAGTCTGGAGTTAGAAAGCCAGTTGCCCAGAGCTCCTTGCCTACCACTTCCTAGCTGTGTCACCTTAGATCTCAATTTATCTGGGCCTGTTTTGCTGCCTGTAAAATAAGGCAGCTTAATCAGATGGTCTCCAGAGTCCCTTCTGGTTCTGATTCTGTAGCTCTGCATAGCCAGCAACACAGACACATATGGAAACCCTTGCAAGAGCAATTTCAGCAGACTGGCAGGGATGGCATGAGCTGAAATGTGAAGAAACCGGCGATCAGACGTCCTGGAGAAATGGAAGCAGAAGGACTCATGCTTCTAATGTCATCGTAAGAAAACATATTAAGGTCCAAATGGGGCAGAACCTGACCAGGCTGGGCCAGTGTCAATGAACTCCAGAAGAAGAACTAACATTTATTCAACACACAGTAAATGTCAGTAACTCTGCAAGGTGTTTCGTATATGGAAAAATCTGGATGGCCAGCATTCTTCTTGTGTTAGTTTATCTCTCCCGTTTACGGAATTGTCGTAGGTAACAGTGGTCAGGCATAAATGTATATCATCCACGATCTCTGAGAGCCAAAGGGAAATGAATAGGTTCCCCCAAATATTTTATTCAAAACAAAGAATCCATAGCAAATTTAGATGGCTAATTGTAGGATTGGGGCACAAAGAAAACACGTTCACAAATTCAGAAAGCATTATGCAGGAGAATTCAGATCTTTTGTCTTCAATCCCAAATTTCTCCGTTCCATGACAGCTACCTAGTCTTATGGTTCCATAAGTGTCCTATGCCTGGTCTTTCATCCATTTCTTGGATCGCATGCATTTATCCAGTACTTTGCCTTCCCTAGATTATATCTAAATCCCTTTTAACTAGGTAATCTAGTCCCGACCAAGAAACATTCTTTTCAGTCTTTGAAATACTCATTCCAGTGTCTACCGATACCCTTATGTGATCACAAGTCATAGCCCAGAAAAAAAATCTAATCTTGTTCTTGACAATATCTGTATATCCGGGTTTTATTATGTCCTGTGGTCTTCTTTTCTCTTCTGAAGTTTCAATCCTCAGCAAGAAGAGATGAAAATACCACCTACAGCACTAAGCCCTACATTCCTGCCTAGGACACTGAAGTCAGGAGACATACATGCCACACTTCCTTTTGTGATAAAATTTATTCCTGCACGGCACACCTGTCTTTGGGCAAAGACTTACGTAATAACTACTCTTTTACCTACGTGGTAAAAAATTTACACAATACACAGGAGAAGTCACAGAAGCTTAACTTGACTAACAAAGAATGTAAGCAAATTAATTTTTATTATAGGTCTTTTTCTTGCTAATGCATTATTTGAGGCTCCTTTTTGTAAAATTCCACATGTGTTTAGATTAATTTTCTATGTCAAGTCCAAATGATATGGCCTACTGTACATTTTTAAGTGCAGAGACTATCAGAAAGGAAGTGAGCACATGATATTTTATGATCTAAATAGTGTAATGAAGAAAAAGTAACAATGATGAAAATGTCAAACAAAGCACAAAGGAAATATGCACAACTGAATCCTAGTATCTGGTCAGGTAAGAACATTGCTACACGCTCCTAATAATCAGGCTTAATAAGGATGGCACCGTACCCTTCTGCTTAAAGGGTCACTTTTAAGCCTTGGTATATAGGTGCTTAAAAAAACACTATTGTAAAATATACAATTAGGGGCGCCTGGACTCTTGATTTCGGCTCAGGTCATGATCTCTCAGGGTCGTGGGACGGAGCCCGGTGTCAGGCTCCTGGATTCAGCTCAGGGTCAGCTTGAGATTCTCTCTCCCTACCCCTCCCCCTCTCAAATAAATAAATGAAAAAATAAAATCTTAAAAAAAAGAATTACAATTAAAAAGTACTTTTAAAAATATCTTCTAGGGGCGCCTGGGTGGCTCAGTGGGTTAAAGCCTCTGCCTTCAGCCCAGGTCATGATCCCAGGGTCCTGGAATCGAGCCCCGCATTGGACTCTCTGCTCAGCGGGGAGCCTGCTTCCCCCTCTCCCTCTGCCTGCCTCTCTGCCTACTTGTGATCTCTCTCTCTCTGTCAAATAAATAAATAAAATCTTTAAAAAATATATCTTCTATATTATTCTATTTAAGGGCAGGATATAGTTAAACTTATCATGAAAATTTTAGGTATAATTAAAAACTTGACCACCCCTTAATGATAAGTTCTCTAAGCAAATAACTCTAACCGAATTAACATGTAAAGATTATTCATATGTTCTCCTCCATTTAAAAAATAAATCTCACTTCAAGTGGTATAGTAATATATAGCAATTTAGGAACATCAGAAAACAGAAACCAAGAATAGAGAAGAAAAAACAGGCACAATGCCTTTCTATAATCTACTAAGAAACGAGAGCCTGATTTTGCTTGATTTTAAACGAACACACCACCACAATCACACACACACATACATACACACACACACACGAATGCACTCATTTCAAATCAATTTTATGCACCATTTAAATTAAACATGAATATACAAACTCCCCTCTATATGTTAAGCATAGCAAAATAAGGAAGGGGAGAGGAGTAATTTTCTGCATAAATGTTTTTCTAAAATTCTTGTTCACAAGCATTTTAAAAATAAGACATTTTGGGGACAACCGAGTAAATTTGAATATGGACATCTTATAGGTGACATTACAGATCTATTTGCCTTCTTTTATCTATTTGATTTCTTTAACTGATTTAGTTAATTGCTTTAATTATAATATTATGATTAAATGGGAAAATGTCCTCCTTCTTAGGAAAACCATGATGTCTGAAACTTACTTTCATGTAGTTCAGATTAATAAAAAGTTTGCAGAGAGAGAGGGAAAAAAAAGTGACAAAATGTTCATATCTGGTAAATCTGTGATATGGATACACAAACACACGTTCACAGTGTTCTTCCCTTAGCTTTTCTATAGGTTTAAACATGTTTGAAAGAGAAAGTTGGAAAAAAGAATCCATTTCATCTGATGAGAACGACCAAAAAACACTACTTGATCCGACACATGAGCCAGGAGCCATTATCAAAACTATGCTCTTTCAGCTCTCCTCATCAGTTTGAAAGGACTTCACTTATTAAAATGAGAGAAAGGTGCAGATTTACTTGGAAGGAGAGAAAGGAAAGCAGCTTCAAAGTTTGGGAGCTTGCCTGTCAGGCAGATGCCACATTTCAGGAGGATAGGCTCTGTGTCAGTCTTCCCGGCTCTCCCCTACCAGCTGACTGATGGCTATCTGCAGGGACGTGCAGGGGGGCCTCAAGAGGGTGTGAGTGCAGAAACAAGATAAGGAAAATGCAGTGACCCCAAACTGAAGGGAGATGTATCTCCCTGGGGTTTTCATTTGGATGGATCTCCAGATAGGGGCAGGTAGGGAAGTGGAAAGAACTCTTAGAAACTAGGTGATAAAGCATAAAGAAATTATAATAAAATGAGCCATCCTCTGCTCAGCTTCAAGGACTGGTGACTTATAAAACTATTTCATTGTAAATGAACTTATTTTTCATACTCATTATGGCAAAGAAGGCATGAAACCACTCTTACACTAAGGGAAAAAAAAAAAATCCACCTTCATTTTGAAACCCAAGCCCAGAGAGTGGGGACTCGGGGACATTTAAGGGGACGCCTTGAAAAGGAACATTGGGCACATGGCGCTTGATAAATGTAGGGGCTTTTAAAAAATCCTGTTGTGCGAAAATATTTTGCTCACCACCCAGAAGACAAAGAGAAACAGTGAGTGTTGACAACATGGTATTATAAAGCCACCCCTACCCAATTTGTTATCCACAAATATATATATTCCTTTTAATTTACTCTAAGCCAGCATGTTGGCCCATAGCATCTTACTTTTATGTCATTATCTCTCTGCCATACACACAAGTCATAGCTGGGGATTTCAACTCGCGGTGAAGCTATGCTGAGATTCCAGATCTCAGTGGTGCTGGCATGAGCGCTGATCTCTTCAGTCATAGAGAAGACAATATCCTAGGGAGACTGGAATTAGTCCTATTTTGCACCATTCAAGCCAAAATGCTGCTTATCAAGAAGCAAGTAATTGCTGGCTAATGGCTATGGGGGGGTGGGAACCCATTGCATTTCAATCTAAGCATCTCTCGGCACGTGACAATAAATAAGGCCGCGGAGAGTGGACACATCAAGTGGCAAGGGTTTCCTGAGCAGGTTAAAGAGCAAACATAAAAAGGCAAGTTACCTCGTCCGACTGGGAGGGACTGATTCTGGGCATTGGCGATACTTGCGGAGTTTTCAACTGTGTGCTGTTGCTATCTGGCACAAGCTCTCGGTGGACCGTTTGGATGTGGTTCTGGAGTTCGCTCTCAGACTCAAACTTAACGTTGCAGCTAGAACAGCGAGTCTTCAGTCCCCCCGCCTTGCCTTTCCCCTCAATGGCACCAAGATTCTCATTCTGGCCCAGGCCTGGCCTATTCGTGCCGGGAGGGATGTTGATGCCTGGGCTGCCGCTCTTACTGAGGTTCACACAGCCGGCGCACAGACCATATGGCAGGCCGTTGATGTCAAGTTTCACCAGATCCTGCTTGGAACGGAACTCTTTGAGGCAAGACGCACACTTGTACAGTTTTTGGACGTGCTGGCCACGCCCCGTGGCCTGGACGGCGGACCCATTCCCTGTCTTTTGCATGTGGAATGTCCCGTGGATTTTGAGTTCCAAGGTGGAGGTCACGGTCTGCATGCATACCACACAGCGAAATCCCGTGAGGGAATTCCGCAAGTCAGGGTGCATTTGGCAATGCTCTAAAAACTCCTCTTCGCTCTGGAGAGGCATCTTGCAAATGCGGCAGTTGCCCGTGTCGAGACTCTTACTGTGCGTGACTTTGTGCTCGGTCAGGGTTAAAAGGGAGGGAAACCGCTCTCCACAGATAGGGCACATGTAGTGTTTGACGGGGCCGAGGTGGGTCTGCATATGCTCGCGGAGGCCGTTTTCGGAGAAGAAGGTTCGAGAGCACACGTTACACTTGTAATTCCCTTTGATGAGCTCGGCTTTCTTCTTCACGATGGCGCTCTCCCCGGGTCTGATGTTGTGGTCCCGGAGCTGGTGGTTCTGCAGCAGGGTCTCCATGGTGTAGGCCGCCCCGCAGATGTCACAGCCGTACATCGGCTCCGACGTGTCCACGTCTTCCTCGCTGCCGTCGTGGCTGTTGTGGGACTCCTGGCTGTTGGTCAGCAGGGTCTGCAGCTCCACCTCCTCCTTCTGGACCTGCTCCGAAGCCCCATTCGCCCCGCAGTTGGGAGTCTTGGTCTCGAACACGCAGTGCTTCTCCCGCAGGTGCTTCTCCAGCAGGATGATGGCGTGGAAGGCCTTGCTGCAGAACTTGCAGTTGTACTTCTTGCTGTGGGTGGTGATGTGGCACTGCAGCTCCACCTCGGTGCCGAAGGACTCGCCGCAGAAGATGCACTTGTGCACCTTGCCTTGATTTTCCAGGTGGTTGTGTTTCACGTGGAGCTGCAAGTCGGTCTCGTTCCGGAAGTCCCAGTTGCAAGACGTGCACCTGTAGACCTTCTTCTCGTTGCTGTGCTTCACGGCCAGGTGGAGCTGAATGGAGACTTTCGAGTCGAAAACTTCTTGGCAGAGCGTGCACCGGAAGAAGACGAAGGTGTGCATGTCCAGCAGGTGCTTCTGAAGGTCGTCCACCGATGTGAACTGCTTGTCGCAGCTCTCGCAGATGTAGTAGGTGGAGGTGATCATGAAATGAATGGTGACGTGCTTCAGCAAGGACTCTTGGTTGGGGAATTCCTTGTTGCACTGAGGGCAGGTCAGTTTGGGGAGCACAGTGTCGAGATGAGTTTTTAGGTGAGTCTGAAAGCTGTCGAGGGACGTGTACTTAGCACCACACTGATTACAGATATACTCTCCCGCCGGACGCCCAGGTGCGCCGCCCACCGCCTGCATCATCTTAAGAGATGTCTGCTCTATGGCCACAGGAGATAAGGGGCTCAAGGCCCTGGATTTCTTGCCGTTGTGAATATAATTCAGGGCCAAGGGAATGTTTTTATGATTCTCTTTGATATGCTTGTTCAGCTTAAGAACGCTGTTGAATATTGGCGAATTCGTACAGTAAGAACAAGAATAGACTTCTACGACCGGTTCCTTCGGAGTCCCGAGAACCGGAGACCCGAATCGGGAGCCACTGAGGTCACAGTGGACCTGTCTTATGTGCTCTTCCAGGGAAGAGTCAGTGAGAAACCCCATGTAGCAATGGGGACAAAAGAACGCATTGCTATCCTTAGCGGCAGGGTTCGCAAATCCGTGAGAGCATCGGATATGTTCCTGAAGGGTATTGAGGTCGTTGACAACTTCGGAGCAGAAGTTGCACTGGTAGACTATGGCAGGCATGGCAGAAACGATCAGACCCGGGTCCTGAGCTTCATGCACTTGCTTGAGATGTTCGTTCAGGTTATAGAGGGAGGGCAACACCTCCAAGCAATACTGACAGATGTGGGCCTGTTCGGGCTTGTCTAAATGCATCGTTTTCAGGTGGATCTGCAGAACGGCCAGACTCGAGAATAACTGCTTGTTGCAGTAAATACAGCTGTAGGTCACTTTCGCCTGTTTACTCGAGGGGATGGTCAGGTCGGGGGTCTGCTGGGCGGCTCGCTTCCTCCCCCGGCTCTTCGGGATGGGCGGGGCAGCCTCCACCATGGTCGAGCTGTCCACGGAGAGGTTGGAATCCGGAGTCGTGCTGGACACGGACGTGTAACCCACTGTGACCAGAGAGGGGCTGTTGCTGTGGTTGCATGACTCGGCCTGCTGGTGGCTGTCCATGTGGCTGTACAGCTCCTCGACAGTGTGGAAGCTCTCCGAGCAGATGCTGCAGGAGTTCTTCTTCTCCCCGCCGTGCACCTGTTCCATGTGGTTCATGAGCGGCGTCTCCTCCACAAAGAGCTCGTGGCAGTAGATGCACTGGAGGGCTGCCCGGTCCTCGTTCGGGGAGCACTCGGGGTGGCAGTCCGCGATGTGCTTCTGGAGGTCTTCCGGGAAGTCGAAGCCTTCCTCGCACTGACTGCACTTCTGAGTGTCCTTCATCTTCCAGTCCTCCATCCTGGAGCCAGACTGGGAGCCGTCCTTGTTTCTCTCGTGAACCTGCATGTGTCCGTGCAAGGAGCTAGAGGACAGGAACCCACGGCGGCAAATGGCACATTTATATGGCTTGTTGGACGTGTGAGTCTTTAAGTGGATCTTCAAGTGATCACTGCGGGAGAACGCAGCATCACATTCGCTGCAGTGGTACTTCTTGTCCCCCGTGTGGAGCTTGATATGGCGGTCTCGGCTCCGCTTGTGTTTGAACAGCCGACTGCAGTAGGTGCATTTGAAAGGCAGTTTGTCGCTGTGGCTCTGCTCATGGTGCTTTAGGTAGCTGAGGCGGCTGAAGGACTTGTCACAGAATTGGCATGGATACGGGAGTCCGGGGCCGCCTTCTTCCTCTCCAAAATCGCAACCTTCTCCGTGGCTAGGGGAAGTCTGGTCCTTGCTAGAAGGTGAGGAAGCCGGCCAAGAGCAGGTGGGATCATCTTCAACATCCACTCCATCTGCAAGGAGAAGCAAGGGAACATTTCATCTCATGGGCTGAGACCTCGAGAGCGAGTTTACCTACCATTCTCGACAAGTCCATTAACGGTCAGACCATCTAGAACCTTCTGGTGGGGGGGGGTCGGGAAAAAAACAAACAAACTAGAGGACAAAATATTTGAGAGGAACACTTTCATATCTGAGCCCAAAGCTTTTATTCTACATTTACTTTTTACTGGCTTATAAAATGTAAGAAGATATTAAATAGTTCTATGTCTAAATTACCCCTTTTATTACTTTTTATCATTTTTCCTTAGAAGCAAGGTATATATTACGCATCGACAATTTTATTAAAATGCAGATTTTAATATATTTAATGTTTCTTCTGTATTCATTCTAAAATGATTTGCATATTATGGGAGCATCTGAAGAACCAAATGAAAAGAGGAAATATTACAGGAATGATTTAAAATTAATGCAGTCAACCCAGATGTCTAATATTTAATAAAAAATTCCCTCTACATTTTGCTTGTTTTTCTATAAAAAGGCAATTCTGAAGACCAAAATCTTTTATGGGGTTCTTATTGATACAGACCTTATTGCTTTCGGCAAAAAAATATTAAAAAGTAAGCACATGGAGGAAGACAGAAAACACAATAATAATTACGTCTTGTGTAATGAAAGACAACCAGGGTTTCTTCAATAACTGAAAGATTCGAATACCATAGGCCAAAAAATGGATTATTAAATGTTAGCAGGGTACCGCTAGATATTACATGTAGCTAGGATCAGCCAGGATCAAGAAAAAATGAGAGTTTCACAAGGGCCAGATTGTAATAGTGTATTTTGTTTGGAAAGTTCAAGAGGTGGCCCACCATTTCTTCCTTTTGCAAAAGCTTCAGCGGCATGAACTTCCTTAGCCAAACAGGACCTGCACTTTGAGGTGAGCAGAGACAAAGCGACTTGTGAAAAACTGGAAACAGGAAAAGTGATAAATGATTATGGTAAATGCTGAAAGATTTATGAGTAACAAAGAGAAGACAAACAAGACTGAAAGCCAGATATAACCTTAGCAAGTTATCCATAAAGTAACTCTACCTTATATTAGGTGTTTTTTAACTATGTTCTTGGCAAACATGCATTCCTATCCCTGTTGCTTTCTTAACATCCAAGTGGAAAATAAGACCTTCTCAAGTAGGTTATAAAACCTCTTTTTTGCTTTTCAAAACAATCTATCATTCAAGGCGAGAAGAAACTGTAAAAGCTTTTCACTCTCCAAAAGAGCAAGATTTTCCAGAAATGCAGACAAGTAAAGACCATCAAGTGAAGCTGGTGGACACACTGATCCTATTAGGATAATAGGTTCAATTAGAATATTATTAGGATATTCGAATAAAATCCGATTAGAATGTGATCAAGTAAGTTTTTAAATTCTTCAAAGCTCAAGTTCACTAGCAAGCTATATTATTAACATAAAAGTAGAAACTGGCAAGCATTATGTAAACAAATTCCACGTCTGCTTTCTTTAAGGTAACAAGATTTTACTAGATTATCAGCCTCTTGCTTATCCACAGGAAACAGATGAGGATCATTCCTTTCCTGCATCTAGAAACTGATGACAACACCATCTCACTATCAATGCCAGATGGCAACCATCTAACTCTGAGAAAACAACCAAACACCATTCCTGGATCCCTGCCCACTGCAACAAAGCTTCGCAATACAAGTTGAAAATCGCATGATTTTACATCCTCATTTATATGAGTCTGTAACCCAACATGTTTCCAGCATAAAAAAGGGTCTGATAATTGTGGCTTTGATTTAAATTTAAAGGTGAGTGCGTAGGAAGAACCTAGACAAACAAGCTCAACTCACCATCAACCATCAGATTGAAAAACTATTTTTAAAATTTTAAAACAAAACAAAAAACCCTCAATGGTGATTCTAGCTTCCCTTTTAAAAAATGATGAGGCACCTAAGGACGGTGTCCCTAAAACAAACCAAAGTTTTAAAATATTTCCTTTAAGTGAAAAAATTGCTATTTATTAAATTTGCTCAGCATTCTAGGTCAAAACTCTAATATAGTTCACATTTCTCTTTCAGGCTTATATCCTGTTGTTTCACTGAAAAATATTTTCAAACACATCATCTCATTGGTACAGTTGGGAAAACGGTGAAATCAGAATTTATCATGAATCTAGACTTGAAGAAAATAACTACTGATCCTAAAAATTTATCAAGTGAACTTATTATTAAATTGCAGATTGTGTCCAGGCATGATATACTGTCCACAAATGCACAAAAAAATTACAGAGCAACCGACCATTATAAATACTGTGCAATCCCTGATACCACTCTTAAATCAGGTTCTTGTCTGTGGCCATGCCTGACTCTACTTATTACATAACTGTTCTCTTAAGCTTGTAAATTTCAACATGTCAAGTGAGCTGAGGGTTAGGATTAAGTTTTTACTCAACCAGGCTTCAAGGGAGCTGGAAACCTTCTCTTCCCTCTCTCCGACCCTTATTATTTGGTCTTGGGGGAAAAGAAAGTGAAAATCACAGATGATGTGTCTTTGTAACCGAAAGACATGAAAAGAGAGTACAGGACTCGGAAGGCTTGGGCTGGGGGTTGGAACAGATGGAGCAGGGTGAAAAGTCTGAGCAGGGAAGGCTACTTTTAGAAAAATAAATAAAGGTTTCATGAAAGGCTGATTTCTATTTTAAAATCTAAATGGTAAAAAACAAAACAAAACAAAACAAAAAAACCCCCTCATTTGCTAGTACTATAAACGGATGTGTGCTCCCAGGGACACACAAGGCACTCAGTGACAAAACTCCCAGTGGTGTTGGTCCTGGCTCCAAGGGTATCAGTCTCCCAAGACTTCTGTGGTGGTGGTGGTGTGGCCAGTATTCTCTGAGGTCTGCCTAAGTCTAGAAAGCTGCCCGTCTCCAGGAACTTCAGCTTTCTGGCAGTCACCAAGCAAACCATGTTTAGATGGCTAATACAGATTTGAACAATTTCACGTTCTTTTTTTCACATGGGAGAAAACTATGGAGGATTCTTCCAGGGCTGGTTTCTGAATCAACTCAAACTCTCTTTTTCCCCTCGGCATTGACTAAGTGCTACTTACAGGAATGTCTTTCTACTAGCCCAATGGCAGGTTTTCTGCATTTCAATGTGAAGTACTTAACATGTCCATGTTACATTTTAATTTTTGGAATCAGTCACTTCACACTAGGTGACTCTCAGAGAACTGTAGCTCTTACAGCCAGGAGAGGGGAGAAAAAAAAAAAAGAAAGAAAGAAAAGAAAAGAAACAACTTTGCTGGAAACCAGCTCCCCGGCCTAAAAGTCTATTTAAAGATGCAAATGTGTGTGCATAGTTAGTGCAGATGTTTTTCTACAGCAACTGTACTTGCTGAGTTTCGCCATTTCCATAAAGCACATTAAAACAAGTGTGTGAACACTGAGAGATGAAAGTCTCCAACACTCCTGAGACTTTCAGTGGAAAGTAGAGCCGCCTGACTTTTCTCCAAGCAGACAGGAATGCCCATGATTCAGCAGCCTGAGTAAATAAAAGAGGTCCTTATTTCCTAATTTTGCTGGCTGGCCACACTGCAACAGCCTCTGTGCTCCTGCCAAAGGGGATGCAGGACTGGAACTACACCCAGCCGCTGAAGGCCTGTCTTTGTTAGCCAGCCAGGCTTTCCCGACCATCTTCTGGCAACAAAACGACCATATCCTGCAAGGAAGACCTCCATCTCAGGCTTGATGGTTCTCCAGTCTGCCGAAAAGGACGAAACGACAGATTTCGCCGGGTCTGTGTCGGAGGAGGACAGCTGGAAACTCAGTTAGCGGCGGAGCAACACCTGTTCGGTCATATTTACGGGGGAAAGTGCTCACGAACAAAAAAGTGAAGTCAGCCTAGGAGAAGGTGTTCCACAGAGCACAAAGTACCTTTGTGATATAAGCCCCTGGCCCCCTGTCTGCCGGCCTGGGGAGGAGACGGCAAAGACTGGGTGTGATGTTATCCTGACTGCTGGGAACGAACAGACGAGCACACCCCCAGAAGGGCGCATCCGTTTCCAATCAGGGACCCGACCCGCCAGCAGAGAAAGGCTGAGGGTCCTGGACACTCTTTTTGGCTTTGGAGACAAACTGAAGTCGGCGATAAAAATAAAAATAATAATAACAGTAATAAGATCAAAGAAGTAGGAAGAGAGGATGTGCAGAAAGGTTTGGGATGATGCCAATTCTTATTTTGCACCATTGAGCGCCTGTTGAGGGCAGGGAGCATGCCTTTCAGAATGTTGACTCTCACAATATGGGCCGTCTGAAATTATTAAGGAGAAAGTAAAATAAGGTGGAGGGAATCACTGTAGATGTTAAAGAAATTATCCAGAGCTCCAAAGTTACGGAAACTTCTGACATTTTTCGTTTTTCACATGGCTGGGCCCTCGAGAAGCTGGCTTACTGATATCCTTTTGCTACCTGAGCTCATTCACTGCAACGGCAGGATACTCTCTAAACTGCCCTTCGGGGACTCAGTATGGTGTGTGTGCAAGTGCCACACAGCAAGGCTCCTTAACAGGGACAGGATTTACATCTATGGTTACTTTTTAAGTGAGGAAAAGCACAAATACGGACAGGTCTGCTGCCTTTGTTTTCAGGAGTGTGATGACTCCGAATGAGAAGGAAAAGTCAAGAGTCTGGAGTTTTATTTCTAGCTTCATTACTGACTTAGAAAGTGACCTGGCCAAGTCATTTAATCTGGCCCTACCTAGGTACCTCACCTGCAAAATGAACATAATAATTCTTGCTCCTTCCCCTCTGGGGTGTTCCAGAGATGAGTGAATGTTTCTGGGGCACCTATCATCCCTGGAAGGAAAGCCAAATTAAGTAAACAAAAAAATTTACATGTGTGGCATGCATTTATGTTTCCACATGTAAGAGTCTCGGTGTTTAGCATAAACATATTTTAACATGTTCTTTCCTTTAATGAAACCACTGGAAGATTAGCTTTCAGGATCGGCCCCATGGAAATCTACAGTGCCTTAAGCGTTGCACATTCCGTCATCAAGAAAATAAAACATAAATAGCTGGTGATATCTAAAAATTAATGGACCATAAATCCAGGCTGACTTTGTTCCAAGTATTAAATTATCACACATAAGATATAATCTTGGGTCTTTACAGACAGATAACCTTGGAACAAGTGTTTTGCTCTGTAATTCTGAAGCCAAGTATGTAATTTTCAAAGTACCTCTCAACACTAGCAATACAGTCATTGCATTACTTAACATCAAAATAAGTTCATTTAGAAGATGATCTTTTAAGTGTAGAACAATAGGTTAAAACACAAGACCCAAGCAGATTTCCAGGTTATTTCCTCCACCAGCTTAAAATGATTATTTCTGCCAGCACGGGCCCTGTAAGAGCCGTTCTGAACTCTCATATTAAAAAGAGTTCATAGTCCTTTTTTCATTCATTAATTACTGAAGCCACCTTAAGAGAAACGGAGAATCCTGAGGGGAATATGTAGTTGTGCACAAAGACGAAGAGAAGCTAGGCACCACTCAAAGAGAACAGTGTCTTCACATGTGGGTTTAATAGACAGAGGAGACAGAGATATTTCTTGTGTTAACCTGTTACTATCACAGTAACAATTTTACATCACCATACGTAAAACCGTCTAACCAAATTACACAATACATTTTTAAAGCAATGGTTTTCGATGGCTAAAGGATACGGTCTTTCTGAATAAACCATTACGCATTATTACACAATTGCTTCCTTTCATTCTCAATAGAAATGTCAACAGTTTTAGAAAAGCTGCAATTTTAATGATATAACTTTCATACTTTTTGTAAAAATCAACAGCTCCACATGAAATTCACTTCTTTGTCATAAAACTTATTTAACTACTTGAAAATGTATACTCTTTACAGGGTGTTCAAAAGAGAAATGTAAACTCTAAAATTATTTATAATTCACAGATGCTTTTAAATTCTGTAATATTCCGAATTGTTCTAGAAGGACCAATTAAATGCATTAATGGTTGGGTTACGAGGGAAAAGAGTGGTCACCTATTAATGATAACAGCTGTAGGGAGCAGGAATTGGTGGCGTACATTTTTTACCACAGTATGAAGAGAATTCCAGATATCAGAGCTCACTCTCAACCAGAAAAAAGAGGCTCACTCTCCCCAACAATCCTTTAACGCTTCGGATGCGCCAACAGAAGAGATAAGAAGTTGTTATCACCCCTCTGCTGCCCTCCATGGGTCTTCATATCCACGCTGTCTCTTTCGCCAGACACATTTCTATTTTGTGTGCAGAGAGAAGTACAAATGTTTTGCTTACTGTTGCTTAAAGTTCACTTGAACAGACGGAGCTCAATGAATTCCATCTTCCGCAGCCAAATTAAACAGAAAACAGTGCATTCTTAAGCAGTTCACACTTAACTCCACCTCTCAAATCAGAGGAAAAAGCTGACGCACAACTAGTTAAAGAACAGTCATCATCTCCCTCACGGAAACCGAGACGTGTTTCTGAAGCCAGACAGAAGGAAAGGGGTTTCCACTTCTGTGGGGGGTGAGGACCGCTTTACTTTCTCTATCTTTTGGCTCACTTAAAAACATATATAACTCATGATAAGCGTCAACCTCTTGGCATCCAATAATTGGCAACTGTGTATTACACATCTGTGTACAGCGCTGCAAAGGAGAGACTTCGACATTATGTAACATGTTTCTCTTTCCTTGAATAATGATAGACATCATCGTGGTCAATTTCCCAAGCTCTCTTTTCTTTTCATCGCTACTGTTTCAGGTTAGAAGGCATGTTGTCATTACTTTCTGGTCTTGTATTTACATCAGATCTCACACCACAAAGAATTTGAAGCAATTCTTCATTGCTTATTTTGTTCATTCATTCATTTAACCAGCATTTTTAAAGCACCTACTATGTGTTTGAGTCTGTTATTAGCTTATGCACTCTAGAAATTCCTTATTTTCTTTTAAGTTTTGGCTTCCTTATCTATATAATGACAGAAAAATGCCAGCCTGTCTCATAATTAACATTATAAGAATCAAACATGACATTGTATAAAAGAACTTTCTGAATGTTTACAACATAAAAACGTACTAAATTACTACTACTACCATGATGAAGTCAAAGTTACCTTTAGGTTAAACTGATAAATGTGGAAACAGCACAAAGAAAAACAAATTAACTATAATTTAGTTGATGCTTTTTTCATATTGAAATTCTACAACTTCTATTTTTTTAAAGATTTATTTACGTATTTTAGAAAGAGAGAGAGAGAGAGAACAGGGGAAGGGCAGAGGGAGAGAGAGAATTTCAAGCAGACTCCCCCGGAGCATGGAGCCCAACGTGGGGCTCGATCCTGGGACCCTGAAATCATGACCTGAGCTGAGGATGCTCAACCCATTAAGCCACCCAGACAACCCTGAAATTCTAATACTTGTAAAGGTAAATCCTGTAGATAAAAGGGGTACTTTTTTTTTAAAGCAAAAAATAAACAAAAATACCCCCCCCCCCCAAAATGCTATTATAGTTATCTGGAAAGTTATTATAGTTATCTTCTGAATGCTATTATAGTTATCTGGAAAGTTCAATGTGCAGTAGCCGGGAGGTTGTGATGAACTCATCACCAAAGTAAACACCGTAACAGAATGGCCTACATTCAAAATCTTGAAGGCACATTACATGGTTCGGACACCAGCTCTATATTTCACATTATTTTACTTGTTTAGAAATTTCTGGAGGCAAATTCTATTTTGCTTCAATATCCTTTGCCCTAGTGTGAAATATACCTGTTAAACTTTTTTTTTTTTTTAAATCCACACCTTCTGGAATTCCCAGCAAATTTCTCAGTGGTACCACGCTAGTCATTAATAATTCTACATTAACTGCTTCAGTGGGGGAATATAAGGCAAAAGGGATTCTTCCACTAAGAAAACTAACTTTGAAAATATTTTTGTTAGTGAATGATGGGCCTCAGAAAGTTCATTCCACAGCGTTAGTGGTTTTTTGAAGAATTGCCATAACCTACTAGAGTTTTCAAAGCACTCAGATTCTCTTTCCAAGAGGAATCCAGTCTATCGGAACGTTTTGTCATATTAAAATCTACATTACTGAGTATTTTTCCTGCGTGTAGGCTTTGGTCCAATGTTAGTAAGCTTTTGCTCACAAGGAATTATAATGGTCCTGCAATGATGTTCACTCGGGCTGAATTTCACCCATATTATATCCACAGCACAGTAAAGCTGACATGAATTTCCAGCAGTTTAAAAAGGCCACACTATATACTTCATTGCGGATAAAGCCACTGGAGAATACAAAAGTGTTGAAAGGCTAAAATTTAATTAATGACCAATTAGCACCCCCTGTGGGTTTATTGTGCAGTAAAGTGATAAATATGGTATGCTAATATAGAAAAAACTGTTACAAAGTTTAGGGGGAAATATTACAATTATCTATTATCTGTGTCTGTTTGACATATTATAATACAACAGACCTCAGTATTCTTGACTATGATTTTCATTTCTCTAAAATATGATATGGACCCCTCAGTTCTGGGACAAGCAATCATTTTGTTTTTTGTTTTAATTTCAAGGCACAGACCTTGACTCATGCCAGGTTGTCAGGCTGGGATATAAAATCCAGTGCTCTCACTGAGCTGTTGAGTGCACCTAGCTCACCACCCTGCACCAGCAACTCTAAGTAGCTTGTGTTGTCTGCTCTTCGGTCAATGCTGATGCATTGTACGGGGAGGTTACATATGGTGTTGATATTAATAAACTGGGGGATGCTGGACTGTCTTTGACACTGTGCGTAGGAAGAGATCTACAGGAGGAGAAATCACCAACATACCCTCCCAGGGTACAGTTTCATGGTGTTTAACAGAATTGTTAACTTTTACATTAACAATTAAATAGTAAAACTAAAATTGAAAAATGAGGTCAAATCCCAGGTAACCCATATGATATAAAGAGTCCTTTATTTCAAGTGAGATAATGTGGTTTTGGTAAAGTGTACAGGACAAAACTATTTTCTTAAAACGACTCTAACTAGGGTATGACAAAATATTTCTACACAGATCATACAATATCAAATGCTTAGTCACATAGTTTCTTTTTCCTTCCACTTACCTAATTAGGCAAAATTTGCAAGAGGCAATCCTGAAAATAAGACTGATTACCAATATGGTAGACTTTCCAGATACCTTATTCTCCCTTTATTTTCTATTTCTCACTTTTGATTCAGTTTACTCTTCCCTAGAAACTCTACTGGAGAATAAATAGAAAAAAAAATCCAAACCAGTGCAACCTTTCTTTTTTCTTCCTTGTTAATGGTCATGGTAATTTATTTATGGGAGAAAAACCCAGTCAAAACTGTGGTAGTGTGTGTGTGTGTGTTTATGCAGAACTGACTAAAATGTTCAGAATAGACTATTTTTGCCAAAGTAATTTTTGAAATATTTTTGCTATTTCTCATTACAAATAGTAATTTGCCACTTAACATGAGTCAATGCAAAATCATGTCTTACTGAAACACTTCATTAAGGGACATCTTTATGATGCTATCTTTTTATGACTAATATATGTTACATATAATTATAACGTTTTTATTCAATTTTATTAAATTCTATATTTAATACAACTGAGATGAAGTGTCTTGCCAAACACTGCAAAACTTGAGACAAAGTCATGCCTCACAAATCTCATGATAATTCCTTATTCCTACTTCATTTTGTCTACATCCAAGGTAATTTTAACACAACAAAACAATGTATAAGAATTCAAGGCAGCACGGCCATAATAACAAGACAAGTAATAAAGCTGGCTGGAGTCAGGGAGACCAGTGAGAGACCCCCCTCTGTGCCTGTTTCATGATGACATGTAGACATCTATTCCTTCAGCACCCAACATCTAGGACACAAGCAGTGTAAAAAATTCCACTGAAAACTTAATGTGCTAACACGATTTAAACAAGAGTAAATTAAGAAATTTGAGTCAGCTAATAAGGGATTTGATATGAATCTGCTTAGTCCTCAGGTGAAATGCACCAATTCTGAATCATAATTTTCATGGAGAAATTTAGGACACTGTTTTTGTCATTGAAGACAGCGATACAGAGAGCAACACACGTCTGGATGTGTCCAAGTCTTATTGGTGTGACCCTTGCAAAAGCATATTTTGAATACTCGGAGACTTTTTAAAAAATGTGCTAGCGCAGTTCAGGGATGCTGACTGACTCATTGCTGTCTGTTCGAAAGCGCTGGTTTCTGAATCTTTAGCAAGCCTCCTCCCATATCTGACCTCTGCTTTTTCCTCTAAAGATGACCCGATATTGTTTGGACTGGGTTCTGAACACCTCTGGGTGTGACTTGAGGGATCGAAGGAAAGAAAATAAGTGAATTTGATTGACGCCTATATAGAGTAAAGAAAGTCAGGGCTGTCATTCCTAACTTTTCCTATGTATGAAAAAAGATGGAAGATCTGTGCGAAGTCTTAACCTTCAGGAAAAAAAACACAAAAACCAGTATGGATTTTACCGATGAGCACACAGGTCAGGGAGGGTGAGGACCATGTCACAATCTCGCACTAACAGCAGCAGGTGAAGGAAGAACTAAAACCTGACCCTGAGCCCCGGGCCAAGGCAGGTAGCTTGGTCCGTGCGTGAGAGAACTCTCCGAGTGTACCCTTCCCTAACCCTCCCTGCTAAAACAACAGCTTCCACTTCCAAGTCATCTAGTTTTGAATGGGTAAATGAATGGACTTAAAATTGCTCATTTTCTTTTATTAAAGACTTGATTGTTTTTTTTCCTTTACAAAACTAATTCATGGTACTTGACATGTTTGTATACATATATATAAAGGACAACAAAACCACCTAATACTGCTATGAAACCATGACCTGCTGTTGACAAGTCGTAACAGCCTCTTTCTTAATTTAATTTCGCTTCTGGCTACGGGCTAGAAAATTTACACATACGCGCACACGCACACTCACACACACACACTCCTCCAGTTCTCCATAACGGTGGGTCTCCCTCCTTCTCTCTCTTCTTTCTATCCTCTCCTCCGAGCAGGGTTGGCTCAGTCAGGTCAAGTATGTCAATGAGGACCAGAAGGAAAGTTTCCATCAAACTAGAGCTGTAGTCAGCTTCCCCTTCCTTGTGCTCTGTCCCTTGAGATGCATTCCCTACCCTTCATCCCAAAGAGGGATACAACAAAGGCTCCTTCTCACCTTCCCCTAGGCTGTCCTTCCACAATGACTATTGTAGCTCCCATGACTCTACACAACAAAACCAAAGCCTGACCCTCTGCTTCAACCAGATGACTCAGGGCTGTGTTTCTTGGTATCATCCATCATCCCCTGCTCCCCAATCAGTCGAACTGTCTGCTGAAGATGCAGACTCCCAGGTTCTTACCCCCCCGCCCAGTGCCTATCAACCCTGAACTCCTGGGGATGGGGCCCAGAA
This sequence comes from Meles meles, assembly GCF_922984935.1. Taxonomy (NCBI): domain Eukaryota; kingdom Metazoa; phylum Chordata; class Mammalia; order Carnivora; family Mustelidae; genus Meles; species Meles meles. Next base: position 49,740,167 of record NC_060077.1, read on the forward strand.
ATCCCCATTTTTAGCAAGCTTCAGGGTGCTTCCCTTGTACTCCCATGTCTGAAAACCACTCTAGAATCTTTTATTTCTTCTAAATCATTTAAGTCCCCTGCATAAAGTCTGCCACACTCTGCTTGCCTTTTCCGTATTTGCTGCTCTGCACTAGAATACTGTTGGGGGTGGGCTTTCTCTCCCTTATTCAAAGACCACATGGAATCCCAGCTCTTCCAAGCGGCAGATTTTACAAAAAGAAAACCTCATTATCTCCTTTGCCTTCCCATCCCTTAACAGTTGCCCCTCCCACTTTCAGCAGGACACTCAGCTTCCAGTCTTTCCAGTGTAATGTCCAATTAGCTCCCATAAGTTACTTCATCTCAATAAGCTGTTGGCAACAGCTTGTATATTTCTAGAAAAAAGACAGCAACCATTTTGAAGTTACAAAGTTCCAAATACCTAAAAGCTGGGTGTTGCATGATTCTGATACAGAGTTGTGAGTAAACAGCTTGTTTCAAATGTGCACCGGGAAAAGTCCACGTCTTAAACTTTGGTTGATAATTCCCTTCAAGCCGCATTAACCAGATGAGAAATATCAACACGCCACGAAACACAGCTCACCTGTGAACCACTTCACCCGCAGAAGACTGTCCTAACCAAATGCAAAGCAAACGAATCCGTGAAGCAGGAACAGGGGAAAGGGGAAAGGAGCTTCCGATAATCAGCAATACTTTCTTTTTCCACTCAGGAAGGCATTGCTAGAATGGCTGATTAAATGCCTTAAATTTGGACCTCTTTAGAAACTGTAGATATCTTTTTCTTTTTCTTTCTTTCTTTCTTTTTTTTATTGAACTGGCTCCTCTCAGTCTCCCGCAACTTCCTGGGTTCTACACGAAACTGTGGTCTGCCATCCAGTAAATTAAGCCTTCTGCTGTCAGGGCTGGAAGTAGGAGGGGAGTAGAAAAGTGGCTTGATCTCAAATGATTTTTATTGGCTTCATTTACATCCTGTTTAAGGTCTTCTGAGTAGTTCAAGGTGTCTTATCTCTGGCTACCAGGGGGTATTTTGCAGTCAAAGCAGTTAATACTTTCTCTCTCCCTCTCCTCCTATCCCTCTCCCTCAAGCTCTCGCTCTCTTGCGTGCACGCGCCCTCTCTCTCTCTCTCTCTCTCTTTTTTTCAAGCCATCTTATCTTATCACACACATCTCTTCAGGCTGAGGAGAACCCATACTTATCAGAAGCCGTGCACTTTATTGTCGTTCGGGGCTCTTGGAGACAAATGAAAGTTTAAGTAAAAAAAAAAGAAAAGAAAAGAAAATCAGTTAACCTCATCCACACTCAGTTTAGAAATATTCAGGACTGTCTCACTTGTATCAGTGCTAAGTGGTATGAGAATTTTTCCCCTGTGATTCACATGCACACAGGATATCTACCCCTACAGATTAAGAAGTCTAGGTACAAAGTTGCTGCTACCCTATTGCCTAGTGACCCTAACTAACAAGGCTTACAAATATGCCTTTATGGGAGCCCTCATGTTGGGTTGACTCTCCCCACACTGGAGGTCATTTATGTGCAATATCGGAGAAGGAGGAAACTCCAATACATACGGTGGGGGGAGGGGAAACAGAAACAAAAAGGGTGCCTGGGTGGCTCAGTCATTTAGCATCTGCCTTTGGCTCAGGTCATGACCCAGGGGTCCAGGGATTGAGTCCCACATCGGGCGCCCCGCTCAGCGGGAAGCCTGCTTCTCCCTCTCCCACTCCTCCTGCTTGTGTTCTGTTCCCTCTGTTGCTGTCTCTCTCTCTCTCCATCAAATAAATAAACAAAATGTTAAAAAAAAAAAAAAGAAAGAAAGAAAGAAAAGAAAAAGAAACAAAAAGATAGTGGGGGCAAGTGGGGAACCGCAGTTAGGAGAAGAGACTTCTCTCCAGAGGCACCTGAATCCTAAATGGTGAGGTCAGCATAAACCCTAGATGGCTATTAATAACATGCAGAATACATCTTCTCTAATAGCATCACACACCTTATTCAAATCTATTAAAGAATCAGACAGTCTGCGGGGGAGGCCAACCATTGAGGCGCTTGATCTTCCCTTAGGAACTCTAACAACAGCCTGCATCCTGGCTTCACACTGGAATTGTCCAAGGGAGCCTTTAAAAATACGGGTCTCTCTCCCGATCAGGTAAACCAGACTCTCTGAGGGTTGGGGTCCTGGGGAGCACAGTTGAGGTTGACAACCATGGCCCTAGATTATTACCAGTCGATTTGCAAAACCCCATGAAAGGCGGTCCAAAAGCCAGACTCCACAAAAACAAACCCTTTTCTTATCTGGGCTCCCCTCCTCCGTGACAGGTGAGCTGGCATGGGGCAGATTTGCTGCAGACTTCGTGTCAAAGGCAATGAACCAGATATTTTTTAAAAAGTTACAGCAAGCAATAGTGAATACTGCAATCATTCACCATTATCACACGCGAAAGAGCAATATGTGACCAGTTATTAGGCGTCTCATCTGTGTGTTTTATATTCCTTTTAAAAATTCCCATTCCTCTTCTCCTTCATACCCCAGCACCCCATGGGCTCCTTTATATTAGTGATAACCCCATCCTTTCACCTGTAGTGAAGGTTCTCTTAATTGTCCATTATCTTAGTGTGTCAGCACAAAGGAGCAGGGACGGAATCCTCGTCCAAACGGTTTCACCTCCCTCTCCTGAGAGTGATGCCCTTGTCAAGGCATTAAAGACACGAAAACCTGCCACTTATCACAATTGCATTTGAATCGAACCACTGTCCTTGAAAACTATAGTCAGGAGATGGTATCAAACTGCACCACACTGCTAGCTCCAGTTCCACCGCGGATGGAACAATCTGAAAAGATACTATCCAAACTTTGCCATGCATTCCTCACAATAGAATTACAGGTAACAATGAAAACATGTTCGCCGATTTTCTTACGGGTTAAATACAAAGAAATTCATGGGTCAGATTGTTCAGGAATGCAATGTTAACAGCTCCTAACCCTGGGACACCTTTGAATGTAAACTCACCAAGAAACCAGACCATAAAACCCTTCTAATTGCCGCACACCTCCAATTCTTAGCAAACATAAGTCGGGACTATTAAAACATCACATTTATCTCGTTATTAATGAGGGGGAATGAACACATCTCTAATACTCTGATGGACAGATTCAAAAATGAAGCACATTCTAAATAGCATTGAAAAACAAAAAATGAAAAACGGAAAAAAATACTCTGTTCAAGTATTCGGGTCAGCTGGTGTGCCTTCCACATCTCTATATTTATTTGCCACTTTTTACACTTTTTTCTTACTCAATTCGAAACCGCACTGCCTTAGGAAAAAAAGAGAGAATTTATGCGTGCTTTTAACAAGTAAACAAGTGTACAAATTAATTCAGAGAGCAGTAATTTTGAAAATTTTCTATGTTTAATGTGCACTGCAGTTAAACTACTTTTTCTGTACAAATTAATTTACTGCATCAGTGATCGATGTTTATGTTTAGGCAATTTTATTTCTCAGTATGGTAAAATTAGACCTAATAGTTGCAACCTGTTATGTCCAATCTGTCACTGAAATTCAAATTGCCTTTCTCCTATTATTCAAGGAGCAATTTGGAGGAATTAAAGCCATCTAAAAACGGAAGACAAACAATTCTCTGTAAGGACTCAACAGTCTGTGTCGTCAACCAAATCCACACCCCTGTGATCTCTGGTAAGCCGGTTCTTTCCACGTGATCTTCCCAAGCTTCTCGAACTTTCACATCTGCCGAGCCACACAAGAGAAAATTTTCGGACGACCTGAAAATGATATCCTAAAAACGTTCAGCCTTTTGAAAGAAGGAATCAAAAGATGCAGAGACTTTATCGTGGACTCCAAAAATCACAACCCCAAATTTCACGGCGGGTATAAGGTGCTACATCCTTTTTTTGTTGTTCTTTTTTGCTTTATCTATGAATATACTCTTTAATTTTCTCTTGCAAAATAAGTTTAATTCACGGGCGCCTGGGTGGCTCAGTGGGTTAAGCCGCTGCCTTCGGCTCAGGTCATGATGTCGGGGTCCTGCGATGGAGTCCCACATAGGGCTCTCTGCTCAGCAGGGAGCCTGCTTCCCTCTCTCTCTCTCTCTTTGCCTGCCTCTCTATCTACTTGTGATCTCTCTCTGTCAAATAAATAAATAAAATCTTTAAAAAAAAAAAGATCTTTAAAAAATAAGTTTAATTCACAAAACTGTGGAGAAATCAATGATTTAGATGCCTAAGATTTAAAGTTGGCAGCACGGGTGCTAAGATTAGAAGAATAAGACCTACTTCACAAATTTTGTTTTGCTTGGTTTTTCTCATTGTTGAGCTGGACCCTATGTAGTGGTTAATGATTGCTGTATTCTGTGAATACAAATGACATTATCTAAATGGAGACAGTGGGAGGGGACAAACTGAAAAACTGGTGCAGAGCCTTCCAGCCCTAACCTATGAGAGGTAGAAGGACCTCCCACCAGTCCCATGTAAAATGGGACATACTCTACTTTACATACTCTACACCATCAGTTTATACTATGCTTTCGGTAGGTTCTATTTTCTTCAAGAAAATGGTTCCAAACCAATTGTTACTTGGTATAAGAGAATTTCTTTTTTTTTTTTTTTAAGATTTTATTTATTTATTTGACAGAGAGAGATCACAAGTAGGCAGAGAGGCAGGCAGAGAGAGAGGAGGAAGCAGGCTCCCCACGGAGCAGAGAGCCTGATGCGGGGCTCGATCCCAGGACCCTGAGATCATGACCTGAGCCGAAGGCAGCGGCTTAATCCACTGAGCCACCCAGGCGCCCGGTATAAGAGAATTTCTGAAAATACTTCGTTGGTGACATTCCCTGACTGCCATCTTCTACTCCTTCCCCAGTAGAGTTTTGTTGATTACTAGGAGAAGACACATAGTTCAGGAATGCTTCATTATGATGGGATAGCCAGTTTCCCCATAGGCTTGAGTTTCCATATTATCAGCGGAAACCTGAACATTTCCTTCAAACTAATCACCTTTTCTTTTTCTTTACTTTTCTTTCTTTTTTTTGTTTTTTGTTTTTTGGTTGTTTTTTTTTTTTTTTTCATTTTTAGCTGCACGGTGGTCAAGTGGCCAATGACTACTTTGAGTTTGTTCTTAATCTTCTCTTATTTGGCTGAAATAGCCAAATGCAACTACAGCTTGCCTCAATTTAAGCCTATTTTGTGTCCCTACAGTCTCAGCTTTTATGTTCTTCATTAGTCTTCAGGGGATACCAACTTTTATTCCCCGGGGTGGGGGGGGGGGGGGACAAAGGACCAAAGGCAGTTCTTCCATGACCCTGACACAGCTTTCCCTCTATATGGAGAGAAAAAGACACCATTAAGAGGGGTAATTATTTGTAACTGTTCAGAGTCATTCTACATCAGTGGAAGAGCTGGTATTGAAATAAATGTAATAAAACTAACAAAAATATCACTCTGTTGCTTCTTTCTCTTTTTTTAACTTTTTCATTATCACTTTTTAAATTCGAAGACAAATGCATTTCCTCAGACGATTGCTTAGATCATCAAGCTGATTAATAATTTCACTTCAAGACAGCACTGATTAATGTGGATTATTCAACTGATTAATACTGTTACTAGATCACACATCTACTTGGGCTCTAAGTGTCTTGTTTTCCAAAAAGAAAAAAATTTTAATTATTGAAATGGTTTCTAATTAATGTGACTTGGTCTTCTTAAGTTTGGAGAACTTCATCATATCGTGAAATTGAGGTTTCATTTGTCCTGTTTTGGTTCTCTCTGTACCAGAGAATTAAGAAAAGAACAAAATGAAAACAACATATTGACTAATAGCATTTTAAAATTCAGGTTTGTGATGGTTAAGAATCTATTGCTTGCCTATACAAATTCATTGGTTTCAAAAAGTCAAACTTATAAAAGATGTAGATGAATGAACTACTAGCACCTTATCTTCCAGTCTCCGGGGGCGTGGGGTCCCCACCACAGCCCATGAGAAACTATGAGTCTCCCTCCCTCACGTCAGTGGTGAATGGATGGAATTCTATTCATCCTGCCCCCTAGAGACACCTCAGGGCTACCCTTTCATGGCATTTAGCCTGAGAAACAGAAGACCCCTTGCTGTCAATGTGCCCAGGGAAGTTCTAGAGCACGCACGCGCACATACACACACACACATACACACACACACTCCTCCTCTCTCTCTCTCTCTCACTCTTCTGTAGTCCGCCACTTGCAAAGTTCCTATAAGAGCTCATGTCTCTGGCTACTCTACCCACCTTGACCCTGGCATTTCAGGAAGCCTCTGCCCTCACAGAAGACTCTGACTTCCACAGCTTCTACTCAGCCACCCTCTGGGATAGAAGGAAACTTGTGGCTCTCCCAAGAGTTCCCAGCCTCCCGTGCATCCTCCTGTTCTGGAAGGAGCCCAAGAAGGCTCTACAGCCAGTGCTGAGGAAACACAGGGAAGGACCAGCAGTGCTTGCACCTGCAGTGAATCCTGAAGAAAGGCTAGTCTGGCTTCCTTAATGAAGACTCAGAATTCAAATTCCCATCTAAAAATGCTTACGACTCACTGTGTGACTCGTTGTTCGGTCACAGGCAGACCACAGCACAAACCAAAGGCATCGTTATGAGAATTACAGAAAACAATCCCATCTAAGAAGATAAATTACAAAATGTACCCTCTTATAGAGAAACTACCAAAACACTGTCCTTTCCACTGGCTGACTGAAGCAGGCTGAATTTCTGTCCCTTCATCCTGTTGTTGGGCACTTTGTGAAATTTACAAACTGTATGTCCTGACCTTTACTACAAACCTCATGTTAAAAAAGGGAGAGAGAGGTAGGGGGAGGGAGAGATGAGATAGCCCAGGAACCTAATCTGCATTTATTGCATTGTTCCATTCGACAATATGTGATGAATTTCAAGTAAACAACTTATGAAATAAACTTTTGATGATATTGAAAACTGCAAAAAGCAAATGAATCAACGTTGCTCCAGCAAATTTTCATTGATCTCATTGATCTCATTTATGCAAAGTTGTTTAGTCTCAGCATGTCTCCTCTGAAAAGAGAATTTTTTTCAATTCCATTAATTTTATTGTGGGTCATCAATGTATACTTTTTATAATGCACAATCCCTTGACAATGTATCTTTGAGCTAATGTGCTTTTTATTCTAGGCTTCACACAGTTTAGGCAGATGATGGAAGACCTGGGAGAAGTGGCTTATTTGAGGCAACAGTATCAATTGCTTTCTTAACTCATTCAAATCTACCCCTTGTTGGTTTGAACCATTCATTCATCAAACAGGCATTTGGCTCTGCACTGGGATACAAAGGTATACAAAATGAGATCTCCCCCTACTCTTGGTTTTGGATAAATACAGACAAAGCTATTTAAAATGTACATATATTCTTTTTTTTTTTTTGTTCTTTGATTTTTTAATTTCTTCAGGTTAAAATGTACATATATTCTTAAAAGAGCATATGTATTTGTGCATTTGTGCTCACTATGAACAAGATTTTAAAAAAAAACAAACTATTAAATGAGTTTGTTACTCAAAAGCTACTACATTTCAGGGCACCTGGGTGGCTCAGTTGGTTAAGGGTCAGACCCATGGTTTCAACTCAGGTCATGATTTCAGGGTCCTGGGATCAAGCTCCATGTTGGGCTCTGCTCTCAGTGGGGAGTTTGCTTCAGATTCTTTCTCCCTCTCTCCCAACCCTCTCTGCTTCTCCCCCAGCTCACACATACTCTCTCTCGCAAATAAATAAATAAAATCTTTTTTAAAAAAAGCTACTACAATTCATGAGTATTTTGTGAATATGCATAATAATTAGATTCCTCAGTATAAGTCCGTAGACTATAACACCACAGCCAACTACAGGATGAATGAAGTATCTGAAATAGACAGGATTCATTCGCTGTTATAATTTTTTATTTTATACTTATATTTACCATATTTATATTATATTATATTTATTTCATATATTTATATTTACTTATACATACATTTATATTTATATATTTATTTTATCTTATATATTTATTATATATTATATTTATTTTATATGTATTATACTTTTATTATATATATTCTTAGTTTCTATATATTATATTATTTTATTTATTAATAATTTAATAATTAATTTATTCAATAATTATTTCATTATTTTATATATTTTATTTTATATAGCTAATTTGTTGGCTATTTTATATTGTTGTTATAAGCAAAGATTTATCAAAGCCCCTAAATGAAGCTACTATTTTTTTAAAAGATTTTATTTATTTGTTTGACAGATAGAGATCACAAGTAGGCAGAGAGGCAGGCAGAGAGAGAGGAGGAAGCAGGCTGCTGAGCAGAGAGTCTGGTGTGGGCCTCGATCCCAGGACCCTGGGATCATGACCTAAGCTGAAGGCAGAGGCTTTAACCCACTGAGCCACCTAGGTGCCCCTGCCGCTACTATTTTTTAAAACTAAATTAAAGTGAAAGTTATTCAGTTCCTTCTTTGGAATCTTTAGTTGTTGCTTGGGGCTGATGCCACTTGCCCTGGTCTTCTGGCCACCAACTCCTACAACTTCTTAAAGAATGTTTTGCAGAATCTGGTGGATTTCCCAATTCTTACCAGCATGTTACCCTAGAGTGACTTCAACTTGAGCATTGATTTTTCTTTCCCCACCTAAGAGAGAAGTCTGTTTGATTATCATTGATGTTTTCTCCCTCGCCTCTGTCACCTCTCTTGCCCCAAGTCCCGACCAAATCCTTCACTGCAGCTGTGGTCCCATGTCCTTGCGGCTCTGCCGTCCCAGGGAAGGGTTTCCATGGTGCTGCTCATTCTATGGACTCTCCAATTTGACAGTCTCACTAATTTTCAGACTAGTTCTTCTTTCACATCATTTCCTTTGAAACGGAGACCACTTTGAGGCTGACCCAATGAGCTAGGGACCAAATTACTAGTGTGTCTTGGCTATCACCTCAGTCTTGCCCTTCCGGTCTGTTCGTACACTCCACGTCTACAGGTGAGACTCTGTACCTGACACAGCAGATAGAAGCCCACCTAGACACTGAGCTATGACACTGAGTAGTTCACTGAATGGGACGGGGGAGACAGACTATAAATATAGGATTGCAACACAGTGGGTCGCGGGAGTTCCACGAAGAAGCACAAGGATACAGAAAGGCCACCTGAGCATGTGTGGTGCTAAACCTTGAAAAATAAGCAGGAGTCTTCCAGGTATAGAAAAGAGGACTGAGCATTTCAAGCAAAAAGAAGCGTATGTACAAAAGCACAGATGATGTGATCAGGGAACCGACATTGGTGTCAAGCAACTAGACGGAGTAACTCAGACTTGGCTGTATATTAAAAAATCACCTGCAGATCTTTTTCAAAATACTGATGCTTGTATGTGAGTCCCAGAAATTCTAATTACACTGGTCTGGGGATAAGTTTAAATCAGTGATTTTGTTGTTGTTGTTGTTTGTTTTTTTTAAGTCTGCCATGGGGATGCTAACAGGCAGCCAGGATCCGGATCAGAACATAAGATTTTGTGGGAGGAAGTGGCAGAAGACGCTGTTAGATACAGAGTCAGGATCCAGCTCACGACAGACTTGCCTATCAAGCTAAGGGCTCTGAGTTTATTTGCAGGCACAGAGAGCTGTTAAAGAATTTCAGTCAGAAGAGAAGGGACTCCATGAGAGTGCTCGGGATCGGGAGGGAATGCATGAAGGCTAGAGGCTATGGCAACAGTCCCGATGAGAGATGAAAATCTGAAGGGAAGGAATAGCAGCGGTGGTACCGTGGAGAGGATGCATTTGCTTGTGCAGAAAAATCCAGATCCAAAAGAACAGATCATTCACTAATTACACATGATGAGTAATGAAAAAATCACTGGGATGTGTATCCCTCCTAATTTCCTGCCAACCGTAGTACTACTGTCACTATGTAGCTGGTTAGTGCAACTGTGTGCAAGATCATTAGGGTGAGACGATAGTTTTGAACCCCATATGTAAGAAACAACTGGGCTCCTTTCTAATTAGAGCCAGCTATCTTGAAACAGCACACACACATAAATGCACATGCATGCGCGCGCGCGCGCGCACACACACACACACATACATGCATCTCAAAGAGAGGTCAAAAGAACTCCAGTTGTTTAGATTAGAACAAAGCCATCATCCCTATACAAAGGAGCCTCACATATATGTTTTACCAGGCTAGGTTAGTAATAACACCCTTGAACCTGAAACGCTATGTGATATGCCACTGAAGCATTATGTAGGAAGAACACAGGCAAAGATGACCGCAACAGAATACAAAAGCAGGAACATTTCTATGTGTTAACATTCCTTTTTGTTCTTCCTCTCCTGGAAAGTCTTTGCAAGAATGAATGTATGTCAAGAAGTTATCAGTTATGTAGTGGCGATTTTAAAATGTAAACTCCTTCATATGGACTTTTAGGGAAAGATAACCTTTTGGTTTTCTAAATAATTTGAGTTAGTAAAGATTATTTGGAAAGTTATGTTGATATTCACAACAATCCCCTTAACGGTGTACTTGTCTAGCTTTACCTAGATAAAGAACTTTGTATAAACCCTTTACATACCTCCCCCACTTACTTACTCTAATGAATAGTCATTAATAACAAAGTGTAAATATTTGAGACCCTTAGGCATTGGCATGTGTCCACAAATTTCCTTCTGTCTTATGCAGATGACGTTACAAGTGTGTAGTCCTTTAAAATTCAAGTACTGTGCATTATCAGAATCATCTAATACCATTGAGGATCTACTAAATGCTTAAACAATATATTATAAGAGGGGTTGGCAAATTAGATTTGCAAGCTAAATGCACCTATTTTTGCAAATAAAGTTTTATTGGAACACAGCCATGCTCGTTCCTTTACACATTAACCATGAGTTCCTCCATAAAGCAGAGCTGACTACTTATGACGGAAACGATATGGCCCGCACAACCTAAAATATTTACTATCTTGATTTTTACAGCCGAAGTTTGCAAACCCCTGTATTATAACATTGTCTTAAAATGTATTAACAAACCCCTCTCATATACTAAGAATAACTATTTAAGATACCATATTTCTTCTTCTTTTTTTTTTTACAATCTCCACTGTCTTCACTAAAATAAATAAATTCAATTTTGCCTAAAAATGACTGAAATATCACACTTCAGGGGAGAGCCAGGTGAAGGCTCGTCCTTATATTCAGACAAACTAACAGTAACTACAAAAATTTAACTCTGCTAATGCCTGTGAAGGAATTTCATCCTTTAATTATTTTTCACATGTCCACTGTTTTTTTTAGTTTTGTAATTCACTAATACTTTCTCCTACTAAGCTAGTTTGTTTCTAGAATCTGTCGTATATTATTTAGCTGTCTGACCGAGTAGCCAAAAAATAGTCATCGGTCAGCTTTCAGCAAGTGTCCAACAGCAGGCACATACATTATCATCAAGAGATTTCTTTGCCAAATCCTACTGTGGAATAGATATGAGGTAAGATAGCTGTATTTTTCTGTTCGGGGTCCTCCTTCTTTAAAACTGTCTCATTTGAATTGGTCAGAATTTGTTCCTTTTATTCCCCTAAGAATGACTGTTATATGCATGAATTTCTGCCTTCTGCTAAGACTGTAACAATCTTTCACCTATTGGCCTTAGAGATTAATGTCTGTGTGGGTGCCAGATTCTTCAGAAACTAGCTGCCAAACGTGTTATCTTCCAAATAGTGAGCTCTGATCTCATCATTCCCTTTTGTAAAATGCCCTGGCATTCAGGAAACCATGCTGTTGATATGTGAATTATACAGATTTTACAAGCTTTGATTTTGGTTTCCCTCAAACACCATAATTTCCATGCCCTATTCCAAGAGCAATCGTTTGGCTATCTTGAAATTTAAGGTGTCTTATGCAGAAATCATGCACTTCTACTTGGTTAAAAATAATTGTGAAGGTAAGGGATTCTTAAGTGAAAAAATTTTTTTGAAGTACTACATGTGAAAATATATTTAACAAAATGTTAAATTTTAGATTTCTAAAAATATGCGTCTGTTTGATGTTACATAAACCAAACAATCAATGAGAGGTTTTTTTGTTTTTGTTTTTGTTTTGTTTTAGTTTTGGGGTTTTTTTTGTTTTTTTTTTTTTTTGCTTGTTTGTTTTGGTTCTTTTGCTTGGGTCTTCTAGAAGGAAGGTGATAAATATAAAATTATTTTGAATGTAAGGCTTTAGAGGGAACTGAGGGAACTGTCTATTCTCAAAGCTACAGATTTTAATTCTATATTGTAGTTTTGTAGGTGGAAAATGTTGGAATGCTCTGTCCTATTAAGAGTAACAACGGTTGGTCAAAATGGAAACAATAGCATTCGATGGGACTGGCTTTTTCTTTCTCCCTTTCCACTTCTATTTGCCAAACTGCCCACTCTGCTTTTTATGTAAAACTGCAGATGTCGTCTTATTAATCAAGATTCAAATACATTCCAGATGAGTAAACAATTTCGGCACTGCAGCACGTACCACTCTTCTTAAACCCCGGATTTATTAGAGTCTCCTGTTCCAAGATCTCTTAACTTAAAAAAGATGGTTTATTGTTCCTATTTCTACAGCAAGAGCCTAATAAATGCACCAAAACTATGTCTTTGTCCCTTTGCGATACAATATTCAAAGAGATTTCCAGTCCTACAGTGTAACATTATCCAAATCCTTTGAAACCTTGCATAGTTTGCTCAAACTCAATCATCCATATACAGAAATCATAGACAATCAATACCAATGCAGTATGTTCGTGATGACATTAGAGAAACAATGTCCCAGGATCCTTTGCGGTATGCAACTGTACCTTCGCGAGTCACTCTGTACTCCAAACGGCAGCCAAAACATAAAGCTCTAATTAAAAAGCACTCTTTGGCGAATAGCTAAATATTTTGCTTTTTAACTTTCCCTTATACAAGGAATAATTCAGGGAAAATTATCTCCACACTTGGTATTGATTAGCTCAGGGCTGTGATTTCTCTGATTTCATACTGCTGATATTTCAATGGAAGTTTACCATGTAATTTAACCAATCAAAATATGTTCAAGTACCAATATTTAAAAATTAAATTCTGCTCAACGATCATTATTTTGTGTATTTTTACTCGTGCCATTTTTAGGCTAGAGGAAAATAGGTCTTTCTCTATGTAATCAAAAGAAAACAAGACAGGGAAGTAATAATAAGGTGTAAAAGCACATATTATCCCAAGGTATGTGGCTAATGGCTTTGTATAGTATTAGCACCCTTCTTACTGCTCCCAGTTTACTAATGTTCTTACTAATACTGGACTCCTAAGGGTGGTTCTATAAATAAGACATTTATATAGAAAACCAGGAAAAAATGAAAGGTTATAATATTAACATACCAAACTCATTTTTAATTAAAGAAATAAAAAAGCCCAGTCTTTAGGGGGTTTGGGAAAATAAGGTAGTCAAATGAGACCAATTAACTTCATTAGCTTCTGCAAATACCTAGTTTTCTAACACATTCCTATTTTTCCATCTGCTCCACAGTTAAATGTGTCTACAAATTAACATTTTATTTATGATTCAGGTTCTGATTCATAAAAATTATGCACATATTATACAAAGGCCTAATACTTCATGGAAAAATACAGAAGACTATGTTGCAACTTATTTACCGACATTTTTTTTTTCTTGAACAAAGCAATCTGGATCATAATATACCATATATCAGAAAATCAGTTGCACACCTTTCAGTCATTTCCGTTTTTAAGACGAGGTATTTTCCCTGGATACATCTGAAGAAGACAAAATTGCTTCTTTTCTATGTCCCGCCTTTCTTTCTTCCCATCTTATAGAAAATGACATAGGAGTTTCTTATTTGGTATCTTAGAAAGTTCCCCCCACTTTGGCCTGACATTCACATTAACTTCAAACCCCAGGGCACAACCATAGTGTGCTTGAGATGCTTTATATCTGAGTTTTAAATGCTGTGCAAGTGCTCGAGCTTCCTACAGGCTTGAACACAGTAGAGCAGAGCTTTCAAAATATGTTGCAAGGATAAACAAAAATCAGCATGGGTAAAAGGATGTGTGCTGATTCCATTTTAAGTATTTATAAAACCCTTATCCATAAGACAAACCAACTTGAACACAGTGTTTATTTCCATTCAACAGTTCCTGAACTGAAAGTAACGGGAGCTTCTGTAAGTGGGCTCACGAGTTACTTAATTTCACTTTAACTTCTGTAAGTAACTCTTTATCCCTTGCAGACATGCCATTTTATTAGTTTATTACCTATAGCACGACTTGTTCATAAATCAAATTCATACACCTTGTATGATAACAGAAAAACACAAAAAGTCAAAGAAAAATTTTCCTTTTGAACCCAATAATTCCAAGAAGCTGTATTTCTACAAATAACTATGTTGGTTCCTGGCATACATGCTTTCTGCCTAGGTACCAGTGGCTTGAACATCTGAAGTATAAATTACCAGTGTGTTTCCATTTCTTAGCACTGCCAAATTCTTGAGACATTACTGATCTTGAAGGAAGCCTATCATCCTCAGGCTAATTTGGGGAAATAATAGGTCTTTAAAAACATCAGGCCCACATTTTTTGTGACTTACATAAACTTTACCTCATAATAATAGGGAGCATATTTACTCTACCCGATCTACTTTGAAAAAGTCAGGGTGCTCCAAGATGTGTATATATCGGGGTTTTGAAAAACTCTTAATGGAAAGACACCATACATCATTGGGGAAAGTCATGTTTCTGTTTAGATTTTGTACTTCAAAAAAAAAACTGTATTTGCTAATACACAATGGAGCTATCATAAGTCAAAGTTAAACGAGATCCAGCATTTTGGATAATAAAAAGTGTTGTTGATAAAAAATGATCAGCATATGATTTGCTCAGATCCTCTGGAGAAATACAGATCTAAGTAGGAAATCAGTATTAAAGGCACCATACGGCGGGGTATTGGCTTGGACTCTAACTCCAAAAAGCTCAATAGCAGATGTGTGGGGAAACTATTTTCAAGCACTTTACACTTCTCTTTGGATAATTTTCACACATAATATGAACTCAAACCCTTGCCTTGATTTTTCAGTTGCTCTGACTGTGTGGTAGTCTAGAAACCCATTAACCTGGTATGACACTATCCCAGAGGAAAGGGAAAAATCTACAGCTGGAAGCAGCCTCAGAAATCAGCTTGTCCAGCAGGGCTGTTTTCCAGCCCAAAGGAATTAAGTTCTTGCCTCAAGTCCCATCACAGTCATTGGTGCTTTTTATTTTGGGTTCTAGGCTCTGTATCTACGTCACCAGGGGATACAGACACTGGTGAATAGTTGTGGGATTGTAAGGGATGTCTGAGACATGCAGCAAAATCAATGAAGCAATGTAAATGCAACAAAAGTAATATAAGCACTGGTATGTACTTATTTTGTCTTCAACATGGAAACACGTATGTTAGCTAACATAACATATTTCAGTCCCATTTTGACAGGGCTAAACAAAATGAATCAGGTTAAAAAAAAAAAAAAAAGTTCCCTAGTAATAAAATAGCAATCTGTTCATCGGGTATCACCCAGGATAGCTATCCATAATTTTGCCTTTTAATCAAATTACACTTACTTGTAGCCTAATATATTTTTAAAAAAGATTTTATTTATTTATCTTGGGGAGGGGGTGTGGGGGGAGGGTGCAGGAGCAGGGGGAGGAGCAGAGGGACAAGCAGATTCCACCCACACCCCCGCTCAGTGCGGAACCCACGTGGGGCTCATTCCAGGACCCTGAGATGGTGACCTGAGACAAAGTCAGACGCTTAACCAACAGAACCATGCAGGTGCCCCAAACCTAGTATCTTTTAAAACCAGTAAAGTTTCTTCTTGGCAGATGGAAGCAGAGTGGCGGTTGTGGTGAAAACACAGGGTTTTCTCCCTGATAACTTACATTCAGATCAAGGTACCCTCTGTAAACTCAGTCTGAATATGGAGTAACAAAGGATGTGGGTTCCAGTTTCCCTACACCCTGAAGCAGTGGAACGTAGCTTAGAGCTCTCACAGATACCGAAGAAAGAAGAAAATAAGAAATGGGAAATGGACCTGTGATATAGATTAGTAGCCCATTGTAAAACTGGACTTTTCTCTGAGTCTTAATTGATACCTGCTGTTCTCTGCTGGGGTTTTTGTAGCTTGTTTGATTACAGACCTTTGTCCCCTGATTTCTTCCCCACCCCGCCTTTCCTTTCATGTGTAGACCCTTGGATTATAAAATGGAGTGGTACCACCCCTAAGAAAGAGGTTGAAAGAAATGAAATAGCCTGGTGAAAGCCTGCAGTAAATGTTATGCAAATTTATTATGAATTACTCCAGAACTACAAATTTACTACATTGTGGCAAGCTTATAAAATAGCAATTTGTCTTACTGTATATGCAATTTTAATGTATTCCAAAGCCTGGGTATTGTCTATTTCTGTTAGCCAGATCATTCAAACTTTTAAGTGCGAAGTAAATATAAAGTGTTGCCTGCTTAATAATATGCAGCCATGGCATATGCTTTTCTTGTTTTCCACCT
Organism: Meles meles; assembly: GCF_922984935.1. Classification (NCBI taxonomy): domain Eukaryota; kingdom Metazoa; phylum Chordata; class Mammalia; order Carnivora; family Mustelidae; genus Meles; species Meles meles. Next base: position 49,756,769 of record NC_060077.1, read on the forward strand.
CCAGTGTGGTCCAGGAACACATAATTGCTGCTTTTACTCATCTGATCATTACACAGAGCATGAACCTGTTTTTGATTACTCTACATTTTACAATTATTTTTGTAACAGCTACTTTCACTATTCTGGAAACAATTGTGAGTTTTGGTAGTTAATGGGGTATAACTCTTTATATACAGAGTAGAAAGGAAGGTGGAAATTTGTATAAAGCTGCAATCACCTATCAGAAAACTACCAATATAATCACCACATAAGAATGTATACAGTGCTCTTGAGTTCTTATTTTTGGACATACTTTTGTAACTGAATGTATTTTTCCATATACCCTTTCCCTGCCATTTGATTTCTGATGTAAATCAAGTAAATATTTTAATCTCTACAAGTCATTCACCTTCAATATTTTTTTTCATTCATTCCTTGATTCATTCAACACCTGCTGATGCCTATTACCTATGAGGCATTGTGATAGATACTCAGAAGATACAAAGATGAAAATGACCCAGTCCTTGTTCTCAAGGCTCAAAATATAGTCTGAGCTTAAAATTTAGTCGACTTAACCGTATGTTTCAGCAATCCAACTCCTGGGTATACACTCAAAAAACTGAAAGCAGGGTCTGTGTTATGTCCCCAGTAATGGGTCTATGATTAAAGGAGAGAGACTGATATAAAGCAAAAGTCAAGCAAAGCTTTATTTCGCGCCAAGCATCAAGAATCTAACCGAACGTTCAGGGCCGCACCTCTTACAAGAGAGGACGACCTTTTCTCTGTTTCACAGACTAGCTTTTAAGGGCAAAGGCCATGCGGTTGGGCCCGGCCATGCAAAGGTGGCCAATGAAACTGTAACACACAAAGAAAGCTGCACAGTCATGCTAGGTGACCAGTTGAATTACAATTTACCCTAGTAGACATTTGAACCAGCCTATCACCTTAGTCAGAATTGGTGCCCAAAAGGTGCCCAAAGGGCGGGGCCCATACTCCTTGGTAACTAGGGAGACAGTATGCATCCCTCCACTTGGCCTGACCCACCCTTGTATTTGAGCTTTGTTACCTGGGGCTGGTGTCCGGGACTTGTTTTTTAAGTAACGGGGAAGGGGAGCAGGGACAGTTTAAAGGTTAAACAAAAACATTATTGTTTAACCTTAATGGAAACCTCTTGCTAAATAGGTCCTTACAGTCTGAAAGAGATATTTGCACAACCATGTTTACTGCAGCATTATTAATAATAGCTAAATGGTGGAAGCAACCTAAATGTCCATCAAAGGATGAATGGATAAAGAAAATGTGGTGTACAAATGCAGTGGAATATCATTCAGTCTTTAAAGAAAAAGGAAATCCTGTAGTATGTTATAACATGGATGTACCTCAAGGGCATTATCCTAAGTGAATTAAGCCAGTCACAAAAGGACAAATACTATATACGATTCTACTTAGACGAGGTATCTGGAGTATTCAGTTCATGGACAGAAAATAGGAGGATGGTTACCAAGGCCTTGAAGCGGGAAGGAAATGGGGAGTTGCTGTTTTAATGAGTACTGAGTTTCAGTTTTGCAAGATGAAAAGAGTCCTGGAAACTGGTTGCACAACAGTGTGCATGTACTTAACACTCCTGATCTGTATATGCTTAAAAATGGTTACGGTGGTAAAATGTTATGTCACATATACTTTACCGCAATTAACAACCATTTTTAATGTAGTATAACTAAGAAGCATATGCAACTATGATGCAAAGAAAAGCATAGACACCTTAAAAGGAGCCCAGCAGAGATTCAAAGAAGGGAGAGAGAATGGCAGGTTGGGGTGTGCCGCTGCATTCAAAATGGAGCATTTCAGAGGGGCCTGTGACAGAAGTAGTCTCTGATTCTTCCTTTGAGACGTGAAGGGCTGAAAAGAGACCCCCGACAGGGGCAATGCACAGGAACAGTATCCCAGAAGCCACACGATGCTGAAAAGGCTCTTACTCTGCAGTTCTTTGTGAGGAAATGGGGCGATCCAATGAAGAATTCCAAGAGCAACGCTGGATGGGAACTATAAGGAGGAGAAACGAGTTCACCAATGGCAGAAGAAGGCATACGGAGTCTCAGAGAAAGACAGGTGGTCAAATGGTCCAGAAACACCGGGCATGACTTCAGGATGATTACAGAACACCATGGGCAAGCTACTCCCCTAAAGACATCACAGATACAGTTAAAGAAAAGAATCATTCTGGGTGAAGTAGAAGGCACAGAGAAAGACACAGAGATGGGAAAAGACTAATCGGAAATGAGGCTAGAGATGGGGGGGCTCCAGTCCATTCTTCAGGGCTAGGGTCACTTCCAGGGTAAATATGTTGACTCATCGTTTTAGGAACTCCTGTTGCCTTGAGGAAAATAGAATTGATAATCAACTTAAGCAATACCCAAGTTCCTTCTTTGAGCTCAAATCTTATAATGATTAAAAAGATCTATTTTAGAGAAGAGCATTTAGTTGATACCCATTTCAGTCCACTGCTCAATTGACTTGTCAAGATGGGCTTTTAAGCTGAACGTCATTATCAAGCTACGAGTGAGTTTTCATAGCGGGACCTACACACAACTAGAAAAGAATGCGTGGCTCGAACAATCCCTCTGCTGGCAACTCCCCCTCTGTGACTTGAAGTACATCACTTGTGGCTTGAACCTAAGTTCATTTTCTTCTAGATTCAGGAAAGTCAAGATTTCTATGCTGTTCCCTGGCCAAGAAGTTCTAAAATTCTAAGACTGTCTCAAAGTGGAGGGCCAACCGCCCGGGGGTCAGTAATTCATTTGCAAGTGATACTTTCTGCTCCTTTTGGCCTCCAGTGGCTACACTGAGCCCCGCAAGCCAATAGAAAGACTTTCTAGGGGACTACTCCATCCTGACCCAGCAGCAATGGATATGGACTCTTGTCCTCCCTGGAAAACACTTTCCAGCTTGTCCCGGGTGTTTGTAGATGATCGAATGTAGGTTTAAAATTTTTTTTTCTAATTTTTTTTTAGAAAGGGAGAGGGCGAGAGAGAGGTAATAAGTGTGAGTAGGGGGGAGGGGCAACAGGAGAGGGAGAGAGAGGATCTGAAGCAGGCTCCATGTTGAGTGTAGAGCCCAACGTGGGGCTCGATCTCATGACCCTGAGATCATAACCTGAGCCAAAATCAGAGTCAGGTGCTTAACTGACTGAGCCACCCAGGTGCCCCTAGACCTTGAACTTCTTTATATTTCTTCTAATCAGAAAGGCTGGGTCCATGTTTCTAAAGAGTTGTCATTGTAGAAACTCAGAGATTCATATTCCGTTATGTTAGGTGAAGCTCATCAACTTTCCAGTTTCTTTTATATTTCATTCTCTCAGTTTGCAATATTTTGAATAAGCAAAGATCATTAGATGCATACACACACACACACACACACACACACACACAACTTTCACATTTAAAAACTAAGAATTTCTCTTGGTTTATCTGCTGCTTAGGGATACCCTTGTACTATTCCCCTCTATGGGTATGGACTACAGACTAAACTGTTTATTGTCTATAACAAGAGGTACTCTCAATATTAATAATAATAATATAGAAAGTAAACAACATCTCCTGTTCATTACCTCCTTTGTTTCCTCAAAAAGTCACCGTCTTTGTTTCACAGTTAGTAGCTGTTATTGATGATAAGGTTTGGATAATACCCCAGGAGCATTGTCTTTATTCCAGCAAGAGAGCGTTCTTAGAATATGCCCACAGACTAATACAAAATGTACAGCTTGCCCAACATGAATTACAGTGATAGGATTAGGCCCAAAGGGACCTATGACAACTCTCTACAAGTAACTGAAAGGTGCAAATGGCAAGGAGGGAGAAGAATTATTTAAAGAGGTCCGAGGTGTATGTGAAGAGGGATTAAATTAAGCAAAGGAAAATTCAGGTTTTATATCAAGGAAAAAAATCCTAATAGCAACATGTTAAAAGAATAGCTTCCTGAGAAATCTGTTGGAAGCCTCCATGCTGGAGGGAATTTTAACTGTAACAGAAACAACACTGGAAATAGACCATAAGGAGGAATCCCAGACCAGCGAGAGAAGAGCCTGTTAACTCACCAGCATTCCTATCTTCGGTTTCTGTAACCCTATGGATTCTTCGGAAGAGCGAAGAAATTGAAGGCCAAGAATCAGACTTACCAAAAATGACGCAGGAGATATGCAGTCTCTCAATTTACAAAAGACCACCTGTGTGGGCTTCCCAGGGGCTGTCTGTCTACTATAATACGGTGTGCGAATATGTTCTGCAGAACTCCAGTACTACTTAGGTATAAAATATTATAATAAAAAGAAGAGCTATCGTTTACTGGGTAATCACAATGTGCCAGGCCCCTTGCTCCATGTTTCACATATGTCAAGTCATTTATGTGTCACAAAAACCTATCAGGTTTTGCAGACTGGGAAACTGAGGCTGAAACGTGCCTAAAGTCAGTTGGCAAAAGATTGGAACCCATGCGGTCCGAGCTCCCAAGTCCAGTGTTTTGTCAACATGGCGGCCAGGAGAGTCCACACTATAGACAGAACTGGTCTTTCCCCTCGACCCTCCCCAACCTGACAGCCCTGGCGGGGAAGCCGGAGAGGCAGCTTCCTCCTCCCTGGGAGCAGAATCAAACCACAAGCTTATTTTAAATCGGCCCCTTCTAGCTACAGGTCTCAGCCAAGTTTGGATTTGTCATTTAGCGGGAAAGAAACTTCTGAAGCAGCCCTTTGATTCAATTCTTGTGACCCTCGTGAAATAAACCCTCTTAAGACTGAGTTATGGTATCGATTTGCTTCAATCCAACAAATATGTACACTATTATGTACTCGAGCGGCTCATATCTAACAGGGGATCAGATTAGGTCAGCCCCAAAGTAGTTGAAGAGGACACCCTTGGCACAAACTTCCAGAAGCAGAGATAAGAATAGGGCTGAAGGGAGCAGCAAGGGAAACAAAGACACAGAAATGGGACAGTGTGGCCAGGGGTCCAGGCAAACTAGCACCAAAGCCATTCCTTCCTTCCATCCATGAGCACCAGAGATTTGTCCGGGGCCTACTTTGTGCCAGGGACTGGAAATCTAGCAGTCAATGGTATTTCAGACTTGATGGGGCTCACGGGGTAGTCACAAGACAGATATTATGCGACAAGTATTCTGAAAGAATGTGACAGGTGACACACCTAGGCATGGGCTCCATGAAGGCCTCCCTGAGGAAACAACCCTGACGCAAGGATGGAGAAGAGGTCAGGAGGGGACTGACTCCATACAAAAAGCATGGGATGAGAACAGGTTGGGAGGGAAGATGCGAGGTCAGTTCATGGAGCTGCGGACACGTGGGCCTGGGGCAGCGGGTACGAGGAAGAGGGTGGGACAGGGAGGCCTGCGAAGCTCAGGCCCAGAAAATTATGTAGGAAGTGCAGGGGACACTTTGAAGTTTATTCATAGAGTTTTCGGAAACTACTGAGAGCTTTCTGCAAATCAGCCGAGCTGATTTGGTTCGGAGACGGGAAAACTGCAATGGTAAATGCCAGCATCTCCTGAGTCAGAGCCATCCAGGGTTCGAATCCCAGCTCTGCCACGTACTTACCATGTGCCTGAGTTAAATAAATATGCCTCATAGATAAAATGGAAGAACAAAACAAAACCAATACCCACCCCTCATAAGGTTAGTTGGGACAATTAAGTCAGCTAATGAAGTAAGTTGTCTAGGGCATATCAGGGCATGTAGTCAGCATTAAAAGGGACAGGTAACACCATAAATGGGGCTACGCAACATGGAGGGTAAAGGGGTGGACTATGGAGGAAGAGAACCTCACGCAAGTTACTCAGTCTTTTCTCCAGCACCTCAGCATTGTCCTCCAAAAGTCATATTTCAGCCCCATGGGTTTCTTTTAAGAAGGCACTGAGAAGATATGATGTAATATGCACAGCACAGAGTGAGTTCCCAATAAATTATAGCTATTATTACTATTGCTGAGGATCGATCACAAAATTTTATCCTTTTTGGCATGTTTCTCAGAGAAAGAATTGGATTTCCCACTATTATCATCACTCCTGCATCATATATATTCCTATTGTAACTCTTCAATGCTTAGAACACTTCACCAACATTATGTTAGCTCTTCAATCTCCAAAATCCCCATGAGATTCATAGGTACAAATATAAACAGTGAGGCCTGTGGAGAGTAAAACTGCAAACGGAGGATGGGAAGGAAAATACAGGTCACCAGAATTCAACTAAAACAGAACCATTGCTTGATAAATAATGTATACAGATTTTCTATTATTAAGGCACAATTGCGACAGAGTGAAATACTGAAACCGGAAAGCAAGATGCTTCTCCTGCTTTTGTCCCTCAGCTCTGGTGTCCTGGAGTGATAGTGCAAGGCTCAGACAGAGTTGCTAAGGCATGAATGGGAGGGTCTGAAAGGGAGTCTGGTTCTCTGGGAATCCACGTTCAGAATCGTGAGTTTGGTCCAACATCTGTTACATCACAGAGTCTCCAGTTACTAGCAAAATAGAAACTTTAAGGCAAGTAAGTTCCTCTTCTGTAACTAAATACTTTCCCTGTTTGATTATCAGAAGCAAGATGATGGCTTTAGGGCTCACGGCTCAAACCCTATTCTGAACTGCGTCTTCCTTGTTCCAGGAACACCCCGTACCCTCAGCCGTTAACGGGACTGACTCCCTGCTCAAGTTCATAATTTATGAGCTTTGTCGTCCTTGTCACATGGTATACTTAACACGTGGCCTGATGTGGGCTTACCTTTTCCATGAATGATTCCATCATCTCCTTTCTCTGGCCACAACATAAAGCTGACTTGGTCCATATTTATGAACAGTTAGCAAGGAAGACAAAAAGCCAAAAGAATGTATCTGATCTGTTCCTCTTCTTCCTTCTCTTTCTTCTCTCTGTTTCCCCTTCCCTCCACCCTCTCCCCTCTCTGTCTGTCTGTCTTGGTGTCTCCTTCTCAGCAGGAGCTAGAGAGAGGGGGGAACACATACACATATACACATACATACATGTGTGTGTATATTAAAAAAATTTTAAGCCACTCAACAAAAAGATCAAGCTGATTCTGTCCAGTCCCGATGTGCACCCCACCCCGCCCTGACTAGTTGGGGCTCCATGCTGTCTCTGTAGAATGTGCTGACAGAAACCCACTCTCCTGAAAGTCCTATACATGTAAGCCATGCCCAGTATTACTGACTCTGAGCATAACTTACCACCCACCCCCAGCTAGGCAGACGGACTCCAGCCTTTTATCTCACCAGCACTAAAGAAGCCAGGCTTTTCCAAACAAACAGAACTATAGACCAAACATCCCAAAACTCTTAAGTTTTTACTAGGGTTATAAAACCCTTGGTTAAGTAAACAAACAATTACGAGATAGTAGCACAATGGACAATAACTTTTGCCCTACGAAGGACAGTACAAGAAGTCCATATGTAGTACTTGTAAACAACTACTTCTTTCCCCGTTTTTCTCTGCTCCACCCCCCATTTGGACGTCCATGCCCCTTCCGAAAGATCTGCTCTGAAAACCCGAGTGGGAATTACAGAGAATCTACTCCTATGTTCTGGAATGTCTTCCCTCACAATACCCAAATGATTTTTTTTCCCACTTTGTTACACTACTCAAAAGTCACCAGTTGGGTTATTGAAATAATAGGCCTTATCTTTACAAAATACAAAATGTCTGGGTTAAAAATCACAGAAATTACCACTACACACAAAATCAGGAACACAACACCACCAAATGCTGACAAGGATGGGGAGCAACAGGAACTCTCGTTCTTGGCTGGTGGCAATGTAAAATGGTACAGCTACTGTGGAAAATAGTGTGGCAGCTTCTTACAAAACTAAAGATACACTCATTAGATGATCCAGCAATCATGCTCCTTGGTATTTATCCAAAGGAGCTGAAATATATGACCATTCAAAAACCTGAACATGAATGTTTCTAGTAGTTTTATTCATAACTCCCAAAGCTTGGAAGCAACCAAGACGTTCTTCTGTAGGTGAATGGATAAATAAACTGGAGTAAATCCAGAAAATGGAGTATTACTCAGCACTAAAAAGCAATGAGCTCTTCAGCCATCAAAAGACATGAGAAACCCAGCATATTACATAGCATATTAGTAAGGGAAAGTACCCAATCTGAAAAAGCTACAGACTGTATGATTCCAAAGGCCAAACTAAGAGACAGTAGATTGTCAGGGTTTGGGGAAGGAAGGAAGAATGTATAAGCACAACACAGAGAGTTTGGGGGACAAACAGGCACCAAAATGATGGATATACATCTTTATACATTGTCCCAACCCACCGAATGTACGGCACTGAGGAAACACAATGTAATCCAGAGACTTTGAGTGATTATGATGTCAATGTAGGTTCAGAAGTTGTAACAAATGCACCTCTTGGTGGGGATGTTGATAATGGAGGGAGGCTTCGCACATGTGGGGTCAAGGGGTATATGGGACATTTTTGTACACTCCCTTCAACTTTGCTGTGAACTTAAAACTGTCCTAAAAAAATAAAGCCTTAATTTAAAGAAAAAGAAGAAGAAAAGTCTGGGAAGGTTAAAACCATGTTGGGTATTAACATATAGCCTGAATTTGCTCCAATTAGCAGTTCACCTGTCACTTAACAAATACTTACTATTTACCATGGATCGGAGAAAAATACTTCTGCTCTCATGGAGCCCCAGTTCAGAAAAGCAACAAACAAGTAATCAAAATAATAAAGTGGTGAGTCTTTTGATATGGTAAATTAATATTAAGGTGAAATAGGACCACCTTGTTAATAGTTAGCTAAAATGGATCACGCTGGAAAATAGGAGTTCCACCTGGAGCAGAAGCTATGTATAGGAAGAGGGTACGTGAGCCTGTAGGATGACTTAAAGGATACCCCAGAGCGGGCTTAGGATGGCTAAAGCACCGACCTGCCAAGAGTCATACAGAGAGAATTAGGAGGTGCAAAGGAGTTGAAGAGGGGGGCAAAGAGACTGCCAGAAAGAAGCTTTGCCTTTTTCAAACAGTTTCTGAACATCAACTGAGATGCTTTGGGTGTGTAATTGTGAAATGGGGAGGAGAAAGGGCAGCAGGAGGGAGGTGGTTGTTTTATAAGTAGCCAGTGAACAGCTCCTCTCTTCTGTAATTACAAAGAACACGGGTTTGAACCGCGTGGGTCCACGTATACGTAGACTTTTTCAATAAATACAGTACAGTGTTATAAATGTATTTCTTCTTCCTTATGATTATCTTATAGTATTTTCTTTTCTCTAAGTTACTTTAAGAATAAAGCATATAATACATATAGCATACAAAATATGTGTTAATCGACTATGTTATCATCACTAAGACTTCCAGTCAACAGTAGGTTATCAGTAGTTAATTTGGGGCATAGTCAAAGTTATACACAGACTTTCCACTACATGGGGGCAGCACCTCTAAGTCCTGCATTATTCAAGGGTCAACTGTACTGGTTTGGGCAATTCTCAATAAACCAGTAGTTAGGTGCTGATCCAGATTACAAGAATACCTTATCACAAATCTCACATCTCCTAAAGCCAAAGTGAGAATGAGGCTCATTAAGCCCTAGGCCAAAAGTATATAAATCCATTCAGAACTGGAAGGTAACTTTGATATTTAAACTTAGTTTCCAGAGCCGAACACACAGGAAACATTAATATCATCCACCCTTCAAATACTGATTCCTACCACAAGCAAATTACATGATCATAGTTACTCAGATTGATAAAAAATTTTAGGTCAATATTTTCCTAACCTATCTGCTACACTGGTTGACTAGGTTATTAGAATTTTCATTCGAATACCAAATTTATGATTATGATATTATAACAATTTAAAATCTAACAGAGCTAATTTTTTTTATGTAGTAGAATGTTTTCATATCCAAATTACTTCACTCTTTTCAGATAGAAAATGTACTTTTTATGTACTTTTTCCATAAAAAAATACAAGTACCTTTATCTTTATGATGTATTAAAATCAGATGCCCGGTTCAAGCAGTTTCCAACTTTCTTAGCGCTTCGGGCATCAACTAGTCCTCTGTAATATGAAGTTAATACCATCTAATTTGTAGACCCATGAGGATTAGAGAGGATCAGGATATTTATCCCTGGTGTTTTTATTCTGTCATTTTGTTCCAATGTTTTGAATCTGAGAATGTTGAAATAAGCATTTTAAACAGAACTTTGTCAATTCCGATAAATTTTTGTTATTATAGAATTTTGAGTGAACCCAACTTAATTGATTAAAGTCCTCCATCAATTCTTATGCAGCATAAACTACTGTTTTCTATTTTCATTCTTATTTCACTGGCATTATTTTCACTAGGATCAATCCATTTTTATTAAAATTATATAAAGATAATTTGATTCACTCATAAATTCTTGTCAATATCAAACATATTGTGAGGTTTTTTTTTTTTTAATGTCAAAATTTTTACCAAGTTTAATTTCCCTGGTTCAAATTTTGAAGAATTAAATTTTGTTAAGAAGATCTCATTTTTCTGTCAATTTTATTCAAAGCCAAATTTTATATAGTGCCATTTACACCATCATCGGGTTTCTTTTTCTGTTGATTATTTCTTCCAGGAATTTTCATTATTAATTAAACAAAACCCTGAAAGTTCTATGTATTTGTTAGTTAAATCAAGGAAATATCATTAGATATTTTGTGAGACAGAATCAGAGAGAAAAAGGGGAAAAACCTGAGGGAAGGAAGGGGTGAGAGGGGAAAGAAATATAGACACCAAGAAAAGGAAGAAAATACAGAGGGAGGAAAACAGAAGAGAAAGCCATGTCTGCAGGCAAAGTCAAGGCATTTCTTGAGGATTGAAATAATAGAGACCACGTGTCATCAAGGGTCAAAATAAACAGCTTCATTGGTGAGATCATAATAGGTGTTGTGTTTAATATTATTGTGATGTTTTAATAGGTTGTCCTCCAAAACTGTGTTGGCAAACGTTATTCATAACACAGTTTTTAAAAATTACAAAACAAAAATCTAAATTTCAGTTAGCTTCCAGAACCATCCCTGTTCCCCATCTCCCCCCACCACAAACACACACACACACACACACACACACACACACACACACACACACATGCTCAAGCAACTACTTAACTACTGGTGTGTTTCACTCTAGTGTTCAAGATACTTGTGTGTTGCCTTTTGGGAACAATGCATGTTGGGGAAGAGAGGAGGCCAAAGAACAAGAAAGAGGATAATCAGATTTTACCTCTCCCATTCTTGGATTCAGGACTGGCCCTAGGTAGGTTTTATAATGAATGAAATTACTATGGACTTTCCTGCTTTCTTTTCTGAAGTTACTGTTACCTAGTTTCTCTTTCCCCATTACATCGTTACATCAGAACCATCTTCTTAGCCGAAGACCCTCATCTAAGACACCTGCCCTGGGTTTAATCAGACATCCAGAGTTCTATATATCCATCTTCTCAACCACCAGACCATCCTGTTCAAAGGTTCAATCCTCTCAATACAATTGATCACCAGCTTTGAAAGGAAAGCAATCTGATTAAATCAATTTCCACTGATTTGTGAATGACTAATAGCAACTTAGCTCTCTCAAAGGCATAGTGAATACCATGAATCTTAATAAAGTTTAAATCCCTATAACATGTTTAAAAGATTAAGGAGTTAGAAAAGAAATTTTGACAGGTAGCCACAATACTAGCAGACTGGCCCCTACTGGGAAGGTTCCCTTATTCCAGTTCCATATGCTCTCCTGTTTAAAAGGTCAGACATTGGTTGAACAACAGTGAATGTTAGCAGCAGTAACAGGAGGACCTCTGTGCTTTGCAGTGAAAAGGACAAATGTGGCTGTTTCAGAAGTAGCCTGGTATGGGAGTTAAGAGTAAGGAATCTGGAAGCAGGTTGCTTAAGCTCAAATTCCAGTTCCATCCTTCATTATTTACATGACTTTGGACAAGTTACTTAACCTCTCTGTTCCACAGGTGCCCCATCTGTAAAACGGAGATAATAGTAATAATACCTAAATCAGATTGTCATAAATCATAAGTATAGAATACTTAGGACAGAGCTTGGAACATAAAGAACACTATAGAAATATCTGTTACAATTACTTAGTACATATGTTCATAAATCTTAAAAACTTTAAATTAGCTAAGGCTGCTCTCTGTTAAATATCTCAACCCAATGGTGCATCCTTTAAAGACAGCATTATAAGAAATCCGCCACCTACCCATAATGGTTCATTTGGGGTCGGGCTGACTGTAGTTCCTTACTCTTAATAACAAAAGCAATAGAAGATATTGGGAGCAACCACAGAACTTCAGAGCAGAAGGGCCCTACTATTTCCAAGGTGTCATCCTACAGATAAGTAAGTTGAAGGTCAGAAATATTGAACAACTCCTGCAAGCTCAGAAGCAGAGGTAGAAGAATCGAACGTGGAACCTATGTCTCTTTCCCCTCTTGCCTTTTCTCTTGCCCAAAGAGCGAGGGAAAAACCTCTACCATGAGCGGATGCTTTGGCTTCCTGAATCTCAACTCTAAGAGTTACCAGTCGTGGAGTGAAGAGATGCCTTAGCTGTTAAGGGACACCAAGAAACCAGCAAGTTCACAAGCAGGGTAAGCTTAGTAGGGTCAGCAGTCATGGTCCTGGCTGAAGAGAAAGAGAGGATAGTTTCCCATACAGATGTTGCATGAATGACCAGACAGTAGTTCCTTTCAGCTTCTGGGGTGTGCTGCCTAAATCCTCCTACAATCAGCTGGTTCTAAGTCACTGTCTCACTCTATAAAAATGGAAACAATTATCATATTGCTAAAAAAAAATAAACACATGGTATTTTTTAATGGCGAGTGGTATCTGATTAAAATTTTATTGACAAAATATTTTTGAAAGATTACATATTATCAGACAATGGGGAAGCCACCCCCACAACAGAATGGGAGGAGGGGTAGCCCCATTGGAAGGAAAATAAGGCAAAGTTCAACACAGCTGAACCTCCTTATATTTACGATGCAGTTGTGGGCAGGTTCTTCCGAATAACGAAGAAATACTTGCATGCAGCCAGACATTCAATGTAAAATTCTTGGGGCATTCTTCAGACTTGTTTTCAAAATGAAATAAGATGTTGTGTCTAGTGGATGGGAGAGTTGTCATTTGAATATATTTACAGCATCTTAAAGTCTGTTGTGGGACTTGTGACTTGTCCCCTAGATTCCCTCCTCATTGTTGTATATTTAACTTCATGTCTGTCAGGCACGGCAAGTACCTCAGTATCCTACTGTTCAACCAAGCATCAGAGCACAGAGGAAAAAAAAAAAATGTTCCAACCCCAAAGGAAAAAAAAATCAGAAATACAGAAGAATAAGAGAAAAACTTACAAACCTTATCTGGGCTTTCATTCAAAACAAATTCTTTATCCAACCTATAAAATATTGCCAAAAAAACTTGCTACAGTGCAAACACTCAATCATCAAGGAACTGAAAAATTTACGGTGGATTTCCTGCTGATTTGTGGGGCTACTGGATCCTGCTGTGATAAAACTCACAAGAGTATGACAGACATTTGAATAAACCTTTCTATCATATAACTGAGGTTTTGCAAAGGATGAACTTTAAAATTTCTTTCAATACAGCTGTGAAGCGAAAAGGAAAAAAAAAAAAAAACAAGAAGAAGGTGAAGCCAAGGATATCACTCAGAGGGAGACAAATAAGCATTTTTTTTTACTACAATCTAGAGCTATCGTAGGCTGAGTAGTCCAGACAGACCCAAACTTGTGCCCAAATGAAAATAAACTCACAGAATCTTTACGCTTTGATTTATAGGCCACCCAGCCAACCACTCATGCAGTCATGATGTCATGTGGAACGCACCTACCCATTTACTCTTAAGATAAAAAAGAGTCTTGACCAGACTGCAAGAAACACATCTCACTTTCAAAATGATGCACTGTGATTACGAACACTGTGCTTTCCATGCCCTGGATGACAAAACACGACATTCTCAGAGACTGCTCCCTCCCCCTGTTCCTCTCCCCCATTAGCCAAGGGGCAGAGCTCTGCTCTGCACCAGGGCCAATGGGCTTTCCTGCCAAACAAATATAAGGAAAGGAAGGGGAAGCAGGTCACAGGGCGAAACTGACCAGGGCTGCCTAGCCAGGGAGACAGGAAGCTCAGGTCTCCAGGGGTGACCCTTTTTGCAGCTGTGCCCATCCCCTTGACACATGAGCACCAGCACACGCAGTGATCCATGAAGGCAGTTTGAGGGGAGTGAAGGAAAGGTGATGAGTTGACAGCATCTGCTAAAAGACGTCCAGGGTAGCTGCTATTGACGGCGGAGAAACACCAAGTTTGGCAAACGGCCACCGGGACCATGTGCGACAAGAGCTTACTTTTAAGGGCATGGATTTTTAAAAGCAAGATTGGGAAAGGGGTAGTGGACAGTGTAGAGAATTTTTTCTGGTAGTTCCAGGTAAACTTTGCCTTTGAGGCTAACGCAGGGCACCACAGAAAATGATCTGAATATCAAACCAATACGTGCACGCCCCCCCCTCCACAGGACCCCAGGGGCTTTATCACTAGTCTCTTCTCCTCCTTATCCGCCCCTCCTCCCACCCCAGACATAAACCGCTGCCTTCATGTTCACCTGTACATAGAACAATATTAATTTAAGGCATATCAAAACACATTTTATAATGTATAAATATAATACCCAATGGACTCCTGAGAGATATACAAAATTAATCCCACTTGTGAAGGCCTTAATATTAGCTCTTTCCTCTTGGGAAGAATTTAAAATCCCACAAAAGCCCTTGATTTATTTCCTTCCTACACAACAGCAACAAACACTCACATAATTTTTAAGCAATGTAAAATATCACTTTAATGCTGAACACTTGGAGAGAAAGAGAGAGAAAAAGCTTTCCTCAGAATGGATACTTGGACAGCGACTAAGTACTTAGGGGTCTCATTTTCCTCAACATACGAACATAATGCATTCCTGCTGCCCGCCTAGTTCAAGAAGAGAACTCCCTGAAACTGAGATGCTCTTAATGCACATCTTGCACTTGACTTTAAAGGATGCCTCTTCCAAGGGTCCGTTAATATGGGGGGAGATATATATATATATGATTTCCTTTTCTATTTATGAAGAAGTTAGTGAAGTTAGTGAAGTCCTATGAATTCAGATACACTTAGTTCACATTAATTTTACATCCAGGAAAACATAATTAGTAACTATCAACTCTAAACTAAGAGTTAAATGGATTGGGAGATTATTATTAACAGAATAGATCTATCGCAACAGGTCTATCTACCTACAGAAAGGAAAATAAACATTATGTATCTATTTAAGCAGAAGTCCATCACATATTATAAGCTTGCCACCTTTCTTATCCATTCCCTCCCTGGATATGCTGACTTTAACACAATGTTCTTTTCCTTCCCCATCACCCATCCAGTGAGATTTTCATCTGTAGCAGGTAAGAGAGAGGCTGGCTTAGGGCAAAACAAAAATACAAACAAAACTACCGAAATCTAATCTGGGTTTCTAAATTAACCGTTATTAGTGGGTCACATCAAAGTGGAACTCAGAGCCTCCCCTTTCAAGTGTACATACATCCTCATACTTACAAACACCTGAGGGCCAAAAAGCCTTCGCAGAAAAATAATAATGCATGCCGAGAGTCATTTCCTTACCTTTTTGTGGAGAACACACGTAAAAGAAAGTTAGCGCCCTCATCAAGTTGCTTAGTTTCAGCTCAGGATCAGAAAACCAAAGTTATTATCTGCACTCTCTGTTTACAGGAGGAAGACACCACACTAAATACAGCTAGTACTGAAGCCATGACCACGTTCAATTAACAACCATCCGTCATGACACAGAAGAGTAAAGAGTCAAAGATGATCAGGCCTTAAGAAATGGGAGGGAAGAGGAAGAAATTAACATGACTTAACTTTCAAAATATTTGTCAAGGATGCCACAATCTTCCGTTAACATTAATGTGTCGGTAGATTTCCTACACCCACAATCCGGTTAAAATACAAGATCCATCATATCCAAATTTTGTGAAAATGGTAAGCCTTTTTCAAATCTGTGTGCAAATTATGAAATAAGGAAAGCGTACTTCCTTACCTCCATCATTTGGAAAATGACACCTTTTAAGTCAATAATGCGATACTTAGAGAAAATGGTGCCCCAGCAAAATACGACAGCACAGGAAATGCAAATTGGTGCTAAAATGGAGATACCTGCTATTCACCCACCCAAAAAGCGGTGTTTCCAATATTCCCCACACCTAGTATCTTGGACACCGCTTAAAATCTCCGTCCTTCACAGAGACTCCAAGTTCCTACATTTGTGATTTTTCTGTTACTTACTCATCAGTAAATGCCTCAGCAGATGACAAAGAAAAAAAGAGGTATTTCTAACAAAGAGGACATTCAAGGAAATGTAAAACCCCACTCATATCCATTTTTCTCCTTTAGGGGTCTATTCTCTGATCAGTTGGAAGAGATTTGTGCTACGAAGCCCCATTAATGCTAATCTGGGCAGTAAGGGCCTTGTACCACCCCTGCCCACGAATGGAACAGACTGCTGCCCGCTTTACTGACCCGCAGAGCCCAGCCTCACTTGTGATAAAACTCAAGAGTGTCTTGCAACTTCATCCCTTAATGGAGATCCTAGCATATGGCAAGAATCCAAGGCCTTTGCTCAGGTTGTTTATCTTTCAATACTACTTTCAAGTCACTTACTGGCTAGACAAAAAATAGCACTGTGGTTTAAAGTGAAAGCACTCAGCTTGCTGCTCCTAGCTCTTCCTCCTCCTCCTCTTCCTCCTTTTTAATCTCTGCCTTTCTTCCTCCACTTGTAACAAATAATAAATGACTATAACCATGGATCCTCTACAGAGCTGCTCACCACTGTGATAGTTATTATAATGTGGTGTCATAAAACAGGTCATTTTTTACAGTAGGTTGGCTTCAGTTACTTTATAACTCGGTTATTTTATTAACTTTTAGTCACCTCTCTTTCTTTTCTTAACTTTCAGTCTCTACAAATCTCAAGGAAAAACCACCTAAATCAAGGCAGGGCGGGCGGGGGCCGGGGGGAGTGGGAAGTGGGGGAGGGGAGGAACTGAATCTTCTTTCTGAAAACACCTGAAATATACTGGCTGCTACTGGCTCTCGAATAGGTCACACCATCCATGGCTTCTATAACCAAAACGTCCCTGAAAAGGTAAAGGGGAGGCATGAGGAAGGGAGTGGAGAACGGAAGAGAGGGCAGCACTGTTTATAAAACAAGAACCAACTTTATGTAAGAGGATTACATCAATCAAAGTTATTATGTAATTAGTTTGGACACGCAGACAACTTATACAAATATACTACAGCATTCTACAATAATGATCTAATGCATTTCAACATATGTTATTATAACTGCAGCCTCTGGCCCAGTACCAACTCTACAGTGGTTTTTGTGTCCGAGAGCCTTGTGGAGTATTTACTTTTGACGTCGCTCTGTATGAATGACTTAGAATTCATTCAAAAACAAATGTCTTTCCCTTCTCCTTAACTTAATAGGCAACAAAAAAACTTCACAAACGGATGGGGCAGCAGAATTTCCTCTCTGATAACCAGCCAGGGGAAAAACTTGTTATGCGGAGGAACGGACAAGACATCCTTATACAACAAACATACCACTTAAACAAAAACAAGGTCACATATGGTTGTGATGCGGTATTCACTCAGAGCATTTCTGACTGACATGTATATGAACGCCGTGAAGTGGAATGTAAATAGAAAATGTTTCAAATCCAAGTGTTTGAACTTCACATTATGGAAAATAATAAATACTGAATAATGTAATACAAGGTATTTCTATCTTGGGGTTCTAATGACTAACCACTTGAGCTCTGCTTTTGTGGTTTATAATGTCACCAGAACCCTCCATGGAATTATATATAGAATAAATGATAGGCAATGTTGAATTACAAGGCTATCAGGCTATAATGCATAAAGTAAGTACCTAATATAGCCTTATAAATTATAGGCTTTTATGGTCTAGCATTTTACAGCATAATGTCACAAACTGCAGTGATACAATATATTGATAAAGGATATGATATCATATTAGGTTTCAAAAAAATGTCCCCGGCACTACATTAGAGCCAAATTATTTCACAGAATCACAGGCTCAGAGCTGGAAGGATCCTTGGAGGACGTCACGCTCAGTGCTCCCTCACAAGCCACCGCCCAAACGCAGACACAAACCCTCATCCCTCCTCCACAGCCCTGACAGATGGCCATCCTGCCTCCAACACTCCTAGCCCTGAAAATATTAGGGGGAAATGTCAGAGAAATGTCTCAAATGTACACATGGAATAAAGACACACCATTATTAAGTAACAAATGTAAAGGTTAAATGCCCACATTGTCGTGCAGTACAGACCACAATACTGTAACAGTTCCCACACACACACCCTGCGCATAGGCACACGCACGCACACACACGCTCTTTGACAGGCTCTCCCTCTTCGTGTTTTCATAAGGAATGAAAAGGGATGAAAGAAGAGAAACACGACTTCGTTTGAATATCTCTTTGTATCTCCTCCTTTTGTCTGTTTCATATACAGTCATCATTACCTGATGGGATTCTACCCTCTTATTCAATCCCAGGCACACACAAAAAAGTCGGGACCAGAACAACACACCGTCTGACTGGATTCCAAAGGACTCCGGGCTGCTTTCGAAGCGAGAAACAAAGAAGGAAGACACAGTAAACCCACATCCAGTACTTGTGAAGTTTCCTCAAACTAGAAGCATAACATAAAAACACTGACACAAGCTTCACTGGTGCCTGACCCATTCTTTTTCATGTATAATAATTAAAAACTAGGTTGAATTGACCCATGGAGAAGAATGGAATTCTGTCAGTCTTTGAAGGGCTATGTCTCCAATGGAGTAGTTCAATGGGGCGATCAAAGGTAACATGTACAAATGTAAATCACAGACCCAATCACCTCAGTACAAGGGCTTCTAATACCCCAGCATCACATCCCCAAATCCACTCCTCCTCAGACTATCAAATCCTCACTTGTAACCATTCTAGACAAATCATTCCTTACACCTGCTTTGCTCTCACTTTCTACTCCTGGATGTGAAATTCCTTTTATTGTCTATCAACAAGCAAGAAATTCAGGAGGACGAGTCAAGAGATACAGAAATTGGCGTCCCACACCCACTCTGTCTCACGCTTCTACATTATTGATTGGTCTGCGTGGTACTACATCTGTAGAAACTCCCTCATAGTCAACCAGGGATAGAGAAGAACGAGAAAAGCAAGAAGCAGTCTAAAACACGTGTGAGGGAATTACTCTTTGTGTAAAGCTACTTCGATTTTCGTATTACTATTCAACACAAGAAGGTGAGCAGGAAGGTGTCCCATTCTATCCTGAAGCAAAACTTTGGCCCAAATTAACTTTGCGGACTAAAATCATGAGTTACAGAGTTTATTCCACAGGCTGTATTTTTATGGAAACGTGGAATGTGGAAAATAATAGAGGCTTATTAACGACTTAGTCAATAGAGCATATGGCTAACGTTTACTGAATACTTACTATATGTTCTAAACGGACACTGTGCTTGACATGGGAAGTTATCTTTACTTCTCAAGGAAACCCTATGAGATGAGTACTATTATTTGCACCATTTTGCAGATACAGAAGCACAGAAATCACACAGCTATTATAAGGTGGAGCTCGGGGCGCCTGGGTGGCTCAGAGGGTTAAGCCTCTGCCTTCAGCTCAGGTCATGATCCCAGGGTCCTGGGATCGGGCTCCCTACCCAATGGGGAGCCTGCTTCTCACTTTCCCTCTGCCCTTTCTCCTGCTAGGGCTATGTAGCTCGCTGTCTCTCAGATAAATAAAATCTTAAAAATAAATAAATAAATAAATGAAAGATGGAGGTAGAAATTGTGCTCAAGCAATCTGGTTCTTCTTTTATGAGCACTGTAATAAACATGAGGCACACTTCAAGAGGCTTGTGATTGCCCAGTGCAGTTCATAGTATCTTTTCAGGCAGGTGTCTATAATAAAGCATGTGGTCAAAAATAACAGAAGGAATCACAGGCGGTACTTAATCAGCATTTATTAGAATCCTGCTGGCCTAAAACTAGCAGAAAAAATCCTCTTACATCCTGGGCAAAGATTTTTACCTTTTGTTCAAAATGGGATTCTGTTTTTAAGACTCTTGAAAATAGCCTTTGCACCCTTCCTGAGAGAATAAGTACATTTTTAGGAAGCTCCTCCCCACTTTAGGACTTGGGAACAATTCTGTTTATGACTCCAAGGCTTTCTGAAAAAAGCTCCTTGGCTCCTTTTCCAAAACAATGTAGAGTCTGGAAGGTAGAACTCGGACCATGGGGCACCTTTGGGTATTTTTGTTAACATTTCTTCCAGCTGAAGCTTCCAAAACCTTTTCTTGGTGGCACTGAGTCCCTTTGGAGCCAGATGCAGTGAGATAAGAGTGGAGAACACAAAAAGGGGATGGTGCAGAGGGAAAAGGCAAGAGGGGGGTCAGGGATGACAGGGCTGGCTGAGAGGAGCAGGAGAAACAAGCATGTTAAAGGCATCAAAGACTGAGCAGCCCAGCATCCAGTATAGCATGCACTAGACCGGGAACAAGGTTTGGACTGGTCCTTCCCAAGCCTTGGTGGGGCCAGGCTGGTTTAGGGGTAATACAGGTCAGTGTTTGGGAAGAAGAAATGAGAAGAGCTGCACTCCATTGGATGGGCCCAGTACAGAATTAGTGTGCATGCGTGTGTGTGTGTGTGTGTGAGGGCACACCCGCACACATGGCAGGGAAAGGGAATGAAAGGCAATGTGGACATGACAAAAACAATATCCTATTACCTATTACCTATTGTGACAAGCTAACAGAATAATGTTTTTGAAAGGACTAGTCAGAAGCCTAAAAAATAGTAAGTTAAATAATATAAAAACGCCACACCTCAAATGGAAATAGTATTTGAGTAAGAAATTCTACTATCTTTTTCCCTTTAGGGCTTTTCCAGGAACACCTGCAAACAAGAAAAACAACACGCACACACATACACACACACACAAAATCCAGCAATAGGGCACTTTCTGATTGACAAGGATAGCAAAGAACACAGAAGATTTCTAAGTGAAAGGCACCATGTGGAGTGCAGATAAAAGAGCTTTTAAAATTTTTAGGGTGCCAGATTCAAGTGTTCCAGTGGATACTTAAAAGTGCTTAGGCACAAAAACCTTTCCTCCAATGCACTAAACGCACACAGAATGGTTTTAACCACAGTATGCCTGCTTCATCTGAAAGGCAGCTGGCACCTTTTTTTGTGTAATAAACAAGGCAAGCTCTCTACCCAATGAGAATACAACCAAAATCTCATAGGAAGACCAGCTCTGTCCTCTCATGCATATCAAAAAATCACGTCAACTCGTTATTTTTATTTTCTCAAAGAGGAGTCTTCACCATTCGTCGAATTTTGAAAAGTTGCCTCCTCTCTAAGGTAGAATTTCCCCCCAGTCACCTGGTTCTGCACACCATACACTCCTACTCTTGGCAATTGCTTCATCCGACCTTGACCCACACTTAGCCAGCACTTAGCAAGGGTCGCAGTCTGAATCTAATCCAAGGGCTCTTCCTCATCTCTGGTCCAAAACTGGCTAATTAAAAGCTGAGGTGGGTCCCCCAATTACTGAGCCGCAATAAATACTCCTATAAAAACCCTCACCGAGTAGAAGCTATATCAGCACGAGTATTAGTTTAAAAACACAAACTATACCCCTATCAAAGTTTATGTGCCTGCATTTAGTATAATTAATTTCATGGTCTTGATGTTTCAATAGAAAGTTTTTCAGAAGGCAGTTCGGTAAATTATTCAAGAGCTAAACATGATCTTCAATTTAAAATATAAAACAACACAGTGCTGCTCTCGTAACCTAAGTACATTGTAAATTGGGGAACATCTGAAAACGTCTGACCCTTTCCACCTTCAACACTAAAGATCTGAATTCCTCCTGCCACGGAGGACTAGAGTTTAAAATATTATAATCTGTCAAATTCCAAAACAGTGGGTGTTTTAACCCCTACCACTTTTAAACTGAATCAGTTTTAAAAAAATCAATGTCTGGAAGACAGCTCTATACATGTAGCCACACCTAAAAAACAAGCCAACACTTTTTTTTCTCCCCGCCCCCCCAAAATTCATGAGCAGCAACAGCTGGAACTGTTTTACACTAGACGGCTGAGTTCTGTGAGAATATTCTCCTTGTCTTTGTCTGAGAAGCTGAAAGAAGGTGGACTCAAAGGTAGCGTTCAGTCCCAGGAGGGGTCTGGGTAAACATGAGCCCAAGCCCCCAGCTCCCTCCTGATAAGGTCAGGTGACATGGTGTCAAAAGACAGCCAAGGAAAGATCTAGAAATGTGCACACACAAGGAGGATATTTTTTTTCTCTTTACCAGAGATAATAAAGAGCAGAAATGGACTTCAAGTTTTCCCATTCACTTAGATATTTCAGAATGAAACCCCCTTACTCTCCCTCGCCATGCGTGTGTACATAGGTGTGCATGTATGATGCTAAAATATTAATATGATATCATAATAAGGATATGCTGATACGCATGTACCTGTGTGCTATACATATGCAAACACATTCTAGATCCCCTGTGCTAACTACACTTATTTTTCCTAAATTTATGCACACCTCACTGTAGAACTTGCCCACCTACGCGCAGTTGTCAAAGCACCCTGACTCTCTCGATGAAATTCAACAGCATCAAAATAACAATATGCCACCCACTTTAAAAAAAAAAATCAGTGAAATACTTTTACCAGAAGATGTCCAGAAATACCTGAGTTTTTCCAAAATCTGAGTTGAGAAGAGAGAGGTTGCTGAAGGCTGGTGGAAAATAAAAAGGAGACAGAGAGTCATCGGAATAAAGAAAAGTTTTCAGTAAAGTAGTGAGAGTTGGAAGGGAAAGCAGCAGCACCACCAGTTATGAAAAGGGTAGAGTACAAAGCATGACAGGCAGATGTAATAAAAGAAAAGCACCATAAAAAAGAGACAGAGAAGAAGAAATATTTCCAAGTAAGCAAGACAGGTACAGTGGGAGTATAAAAAAAGAAGAAGAAGAAGAAAGAAACAGCTCAGGACCGGAGGAAACAAGACAAAACTGATGATGCACCTAAAAATGGAAACAACTTTTTGCATGTAAACAAAAGAGGTTTCTAGTGAAGAATAATAACCCAGACACACACATGCATGTGTGCGCGCGATCTCTCCGTCTCACACTCACTCTCTCTCTCTCGCTCACACACACACACACACACACACAGAGGCATCAGGCATCTGACTATTTCAAAAGCCACATCTAAAATTTCATTAAAAAGAGCCCAGCTGCTTCCTTACCCTGACTTTGTCTTTAAGGACTTAGCTAAGCTGAAGGAGTGGCCAGAAAAAGAAAAAAAAAAAAAAAAAAAAAGGAAAAAAAAAAACACTTCAACCCATCTCTCTCAAATTCTTTTATTTCAGCAATGCATTAAGCAATCTCCCTGCAGAGTTATTCTCTTCTTCCTGGTGTGGATAAAGCTCCCCCTGGGGAGCTCTGTAATTTCCAGCTTCTCCGAATTCAGGTATTAGTAAAGACCGCTTGGGGACACGCAACAATATAACTCTACATTTTCAGGCATTCGGAGAGAACCCCCTAAGGGTCCCAAGTTCAAATTTCTGAAATGTAGGCATTGTAAAAGGAACCTCGGGGGACTCCAGCAATAGAAATCTGCTGAATTCAAAGCATTTCCTAAGCCCTGGCAGGAGCCTTTGCTCCCACTGGAGGCTTTTTATAAAACATGTGTTGCTGACATGTTGACAGATTGCTCAGTGAAGTGTTAGGTGCATACACAGGCTGGCCATTTAGGGGGACATCAGTTTACCCTTCATCTCTACCTGAAGCACCATGTTTTATACATTACCCGAGGACAGGCAGAAAACAGACACTTTCCAACAAAGTACTTGGCAAAAGACAACCACCCCTCACACATACCTCTCTCCACCACCTACAAAACTACAGGTAGGTTCTGGAGTGGCACTTACACACACACTCCCACACGCACACACTCACCCACACAGGCTCACACACGGCTGTGCAGAATCTCCCCAAATCGCAGAAAGGTCAGAAAATAAATTAAGTGTACAGTGCAAGGCCCAGGCTTGAAATTGCCTCCATGTATCAGGCCTGCCACCCTTTTGCTACACAGGCCAGAGCTCTGAGGGTATAATGAGCAAAGGAATTTTCTAATGACAGCTGACTGTTGGGAGGTAATCTGATCAAAGGCCGATATTAAATCCAACTTCTGCTCATATCAGGGTATTAGTGATGTACGACTTAATAACCCAGCAGCTCCAAAAGTGCTGCCGTGGCAACAGGATGGAAATTGGGATAATAATGTATTCATGGTGCTGGCGACCTGGGGCTGCAGTGCGCGCTCTCAGGGGAGGGCACTTCACCCTGAGCCAGACGTGTCTGGGCAAAATCACTTCACAAAGGACAGGAGTGGAATACTGAAGAGCTCTGGCCCTGATGAGAGCGTCGATAAGGGGAAGAGTGGGATGAAGTGAAGGGAGGGAAGGAAAAACATTTTCAGCAGAAGAGCCTGAGTGGTGCTTCTCTGAAAAACTGATGGGGCTCAAGAAGCTCTCCCCGACAAGTACAACCAAAATGGATAATTATTAAATGAACATAAAACTACATTCTCTGCAAAGTGTTGAAGGAGAAACAGCACCAGCTTGCGTGAGATGACAGGGTCTGCGCGGCAGCCTTCCCGGCTCCCGGCCCTACCTACCACGGCCGGTGGAGGAGGGCCACTGTCTGTTACCAACAAAACACCCATTCTTCTCGATCTAAACAGATTTCCAATCGGGGCTACCACTGTATTCCTAGAGGGGAAAAAAAAAATTGGGGAGGGGGACAAAACAAAGGTCATTCATGAATCAGTGACATCTTATAGAGACGGCGTGTCTCTGATATTTAAAATAATCTATAGTCCCCTGTTCTTAAAACAGAGTCTGAGTGACGGCTAAATATAAGGGGAAAGGACACGGGGATTGGGGGGCCCCCCAAGGGGGTTCGACTCCAGGGTGTCAGGAAGCAGAAGGGGGTGGGGCGCTCAGGACACAGCAGCAGGGGCCCCGGCATCGCAGCGGTTAACCGAGTGCCCATCTCCTCCGGTCGTACCCGAGCCCCTCGGATTCCCAGGACTGAGGAAATGAAAGCACATACAAGGGTGATTTCTATTCCAAGTATCTTTTGCAAATTACATCATATGGGACTTACATTTGCTGAAGACATCTTTAGAATATCAGTGAGTATTCCAAAAGAAAATTGATGGACCAGGCATGTACTTTGGGGAGAGGAGTAGAAAATGGCCCATTTTTCTTATCTAGCTTAAAATACCTTCTTTGCTATAAGGGAAGGGCTTTTTCTCTGTAACTAATACAGAATATCCTCCAAGAACAAAGAGACCAAACATACCAAGCAAACTTGGTAAAAATGTGGCCTTGAGAAACACTCCTGGGGCGGGGGGGCGAGGGGGGGTCGGCTTCCCTTCTGAGAAAACTGACTTTCCATAATCATCCTGACAAGCAACTGAAAACAGAGCAGTGAATCCTAATTTCTTATTCTTGCAGCGCCTAATGCCAACAACGTACACATTGTACTCTTAAGCGCTCTTCCTGCCTTTTCTAGTATTACAGATAATTTGCTAGTTTCAGAGTGTACTTATTACAGGACTGTCAGAGGAGTTTTTGTTTCAACAACACGTTAACTTTACTGCACTTATAAAAAACATTATGTGTCCCCTGTGATTCTGTGTGTTTAAGAGCAGCGAAATGTTATTGATCCCAGTGTGACAAATCAAGAGTTAGGTAATGTCTACAAAACTCAATTTTCTGCAAGACATAAAAACCCTTTTTATGAAACCCCTCCTTAAGAAATTCAGGAGAAATTCAGGAAGGAAAAAAAAAAAAAGAGTATAAAGGTCAGCAACTACTTCTTATTAATGTAATCTAACTCTATACTAATGACAGGCATATGACCACAGAGGCCAATTTAAACTAATATTTACTTTCACTACTGTAAAAAATATCTTCAGGAAATTTTAAAAATTACTTTGGTAGAGCGAGTAATTTTGCTCAGAAAGAGCGTTAAACTGAAGCCTGTCTCCTCTAAGTGCTATGTGACTTCAGACTCTCACACAGGTATCCCACTTCTTGTCTAAGCATTAACATTCCACCTGCTTGGAGCTCTCTATAATGGACTTTCACAGAAACTCATTTGCTTTAGAAATGTCACTGTGCTGAAAACATCTCATTCTGATTCACATGAAATCTCTTAATTCCCATGATTTCTTCCTCTCACAAAAGAAAGAATACTGAAAATGCCTCTCAATCAGAAGACCTGTAAACCTGGCAGAGAATGGGGAAAGAAGAAACAGAAGAAGGAGAAACCTCTACTGTGTAACATTAATAATCTGGTTGTGGTTTGTACAAAATCCATTTGCATGCACAGAAATTTCATAACTCTGCATACATATTTGGATTTTTCCCCCAACTGTTCAGGGACAGTAAGCACTGATACTGCATTTAATTAACAAGCAAATGTGATACCCTTCGATGTGAACAATACTGAGCCAATTGCTTAAGTTCTTACAAAGATAAATGTATTACAAGCACCACGGTACTACCGCAGAATATCAGAGTAGTCATTTTCCATCATTTCCCCGGCAAACTTTAGTGTCTCACAGCGCCAGCCTTCTGTCCACCCCGACCCTCAACTCTTCCCTTTTGGGTTTTAGCTGCCATAGTGAAATTTGTTTTCCAGATCCGTTGGTAGCTCACTCTTCGCCCTTCCTCTTTGCTCTCCCCCTCTCCTTTTCCTCTACTGCATTCATCATTATTCAGCTGCATTATAACACTTAAAAAAAAAAAAAAACAGCTTTAAAAAAAAAAAAAAAAGAAATCATTTGATTTTCATTGCCCTGGAGAGAATTAAATACCCCCAAGGAAAAATTCTGGTACATTCTCTGCACACATTTACATGCAGCCAGTGAAGTAAACATTTCCATAATTGCTCACTTCAGAACACGTTACCCAGTTCCTAGGTACAATAACTGTCAGGAGTCAATGAGGAATAAAGAATTTTCCTGAATCCTTGCACATAACCTGACTAGCATTAATAACTCCACAGTTGTACATAAGTTAAGAAATGGATTACTGCCAGATATCAGCCTAGCTCTGAACACGTTGGTCATGTGCACCTCATGCTGCCATTAACAAAATAAATAACGATGTTTTTTAAAAATGTACAGCTATCGATAATAAAAGCATTCTTTACCTTCCTTCTACTCAGACTAAAAGGCAATAGCCAAAACTATAGCTTTTTTTAACCTTGGAATTACAGCAACAACATATGGCTTCCATTTACTTCCAATTTTACTCGTACTGTGAGCTTCTTTGGTGAAGTTGTCTTCTATTGCTAAATGACAAAATGAATGATGAAATTCAGTTGCTATGCTAGAAAAACAAAAAACAAACCATGGTGGTTAATCCCTAAGGAAAACTGGACTTCGGTTATGAATCATCCTTACCAGCAATCTTGTAAATCTTAAATAAAAGTCTTTATGTCCTAAAAAGTATTGTGAATGCACATTATTTTCTTCTAAACCCCTGGCAGAAAGGATTCTCCTCCCTCTCCAATCCCTTCACTTTCAAGGTTAGAGAGCATGCCACCAGCCCTCGGTGATTATTTGAACAGCACTTGCCTTGTGCCAGAGACATCAATGAATAAGGCAAGCACGAAGTCTGCTCTGTTTTTATTGCATGCTTTGCAGGGCTTCTCATATTGCTGAAACTACAATGAGGAGCTCGGGAAGCACATAATAAAACCAACCCATTGGCTGTTACAGTATTAGTCATTTTTCTACAAAATGAAAATGTATATACTTGGTGACCAGATAAATCCTTATGAGCTCCCCCCATCTTTCCCTGGTCAGCACACTCCCCGGTGACCCCCAACGCTCTCCTGTGCGTCCAAGATTTGCTTAGTCCCTTTGATGACTTCAAAAGGGACAGTCACTGTCTAATTAAGCTGTGACAAGGTCTGGCTAAATAAACCATAAATTCCAACTTGGGGGGGGGCGGGGAATTATTTTTTAATTTTAAAAATGTGGCTAGCTAGACAATCAACTTGTACAGACAATAAAAGTGTAGCTCTGTGTGTTATAAACTATTTATGACATGTTCAAGGAAGTTTTTCACCCAGGCAGAAAATATCCTTTTAATAAGCCTTTTTTACTACAAGACGCTATTATTGGGTCTCTTCTTTATTGTTGTTTTCATATTTTCGGCATAAATATAGTGCACAAAAAGAAAAGGCAATGCTGCACACAACTGAAATGTTATATAATTTGCTAAAATGATGAATAAAATTAAAACTGCCTGTCAAAGCAAAATGAAAAGCAATTTTGTTTGCAATTTTCATAGTAGCTATGGAAAAGCAGCCAAACTCATGAACTGCATGCCTTCTGCAGCTTATAAGCACCCACAATAACCGAAGAAGGTGCTCTGACTAGTAATAATACCAAGAGGAACTACAGCCTAAAATCCAGAACATTCTGGCCTCGCTGTTGGCCTTCTGCGAGGAAGACTCTATTCCTTCCTCCCCAAAACTGACTCAAGAGTTAATATCAGACTATCCAGATGATTATGAACACCTTAGAAAGCTGGTGTTTGATTCCAAATTTAAATTTCATCAATCATTCCAAGCACTAACACCTGTGAAATACGCATTCTGTGCTCTTATTCCTGGGCCCCTCGCTGGGAGCCCAGAGTACAGACTGCAAATGAGTAGACGGGGAGGTGCAAATTCCACTGTTTGCTCCCAAATTTTAACTAGAACAATTTCTACCGAGTTCAGTGTCTGATGCATAGTAGGCTGTACTCCTGAATGAAAGGATGAAAAAATGAATGAATAACATCAATGAATTCATTTCCGTCGCCGTACTCCATTTTGTTTATGGTGCTCAGCATTTGATTTAGATGAAACATAAAGCTTTGTGGTATGCCTGAGGAAAGGCCAGTCAGGGAACTACTGTGACAAAAGGGACAACATTAGTCACATTACTGCAACTATTAATAACCTTGCCAAATGTTGGCACTCCACTGTAGAATTCTATTCAAGACATAATTGAATGGTAAGAAATCTAGGTTCTTTCTTTCACATCTAGCCATAAGTAAAGTCTCGGTGAAATTCTTCTCTTTGAAAGTTGTCCATTGCTGATACCGATTTCTCTATTTTACCCTCTAAAGTGAAAACATACAAAAGTGCAAACATTTCATTAAAGTAAGCATTTCCACCACACTCATTTGGAAAAGATATCAATTAAATGCAACAAAATGAATAAATGTTCCATATCAGCCTTTTGGCTTATGAACACCTTTCCACGTTCCCATATGGAACATTTGAATGTGACCATCCTATTTAACAGTATCCCCTGGGGTGGTCGTTCAGAAGCAAAAGCAGTAGGCTTAAACACAGCTAAACAAGAGTAACTCAAGAAACTGAACTTCAGACACAAGATTACAATAATTTAGAGTCAGTTTGGAGAAAGCGGAACGTCCTGGTTAGCAGTTGGTTGAAGAACTAGGAGGCTCATCTTCCACCAGGAAAAATATAGGTCAGTTCTCTGGGTTTTGCCTTCAATCACCCAAAGGTCCCTGAGTCTACATAACTCCCGCAGACAACTACACTCTTGGGGGGCGTCTGCCACTCTTCTGGCAAAACTCCAGGTATGCTCCATCAGCAATTACTTACACAGCACACATCTACAATGGAACTTGCATCTTTCAACTGAGAAAACTGGAGAAAAGTAGCAGAATTTCTGACTTTCCAGAATATGATCATCAACATCGTCTCTAGATACAACTGCACTTGAAAAGTTGTTGAGATTGAAGACATTTTATTGGAAGTTCCCATCGCTGCATCAAGAAAACAAAAATCCTTCTTTCAACTTCACTATGTGGCACATAATACACACTCAGTTAGTGTACATTAAAAAGAATAGAAAGAAAGGAGAGGAAGAAAGAAGAAATGAAGAAGAAAAAGTCATGTCATATAAGGCCATTTTCTTAAACTGCCACATATTGATTTCCCTGGAAAAATGAAGACATCTTTGGCTTGAACTAAGTCAGATGAGCATGTCTACTGACACTTTTGCATGTCACCTACCAGTGTCCCTTTTTTTTCTTTTTCTTTTTTTTTCTTTTTTTTTTTCCTGCATCCTGTGAAACTGTGATATTGCCTCAGATGTCAGACACTATTTTCTGGTGAACCTCATATATTTACTGTGAAAATATTTCCGATTTCATTTCATAGGTTCTTGAGATCCAGGCCTCCTGGTCACCAATCTTCACAACGTCAATGGCACTTGTATTTGAGACAACATGCCTTAATGTTGGGGCACAATAATGAAGCACATCCACACACACACACAGAAGACCCTTCCCACAAACTCTCCCTGACAATGGCATTTTAAAAAGCTCCCCACAGCTTTCTTATAACATCATGACTAATCATATCTCCTTTTGTCCCTTATGTGATTGCCTTATGCACAGTACAGAGAAGTGGGTATTAAAGATTTTAAATAATGTATTATCATTAAGAAATAGAGCATATAGTTGATAGGTACAGGTACTGGGGAGGCAAAATGTTATTAGTGTCAGGGAAACAGCGTTGAAAATATGAAATCTTCTTTCTGCCACTACCAGACACAAAAATCTTGAAGAAGCTACAACTTTACTAGGACCCAATTTACTCACATGTGAAAGCAGGAAGGATGGGGGGAGATTTACAATATACTAAAGTCATGGGTCTCAAACAATTTCTGTTTATTTGTTCTTCACACAAAATTTTAAGTGGAAGGTCCAAGATAAATAAAACTGACAAAACCACCCAATACGAATTGGAGGTGGGATGCTCAGGTCCAGCTCCCCGAGCCCCAGGTCCACCCTCCTCTCTTGCCCAAACTGCTGGGATTTCCAGAGATCCCAAAGCACGGTTTGAATCAGCTGTGCTAAATGATCTCCAAGGTCACTTCCTAAGTCTTGTGCCCAGTGGTTTCCCTTTGTGTACTTTGCCTTTATTTCTAAGCCGGCATTTTACATCCCACGATTTAAGGTAAATAAATCAGGCGAGGGAGATGGCAGAACATAACACAGTGGAAAGGCTTTGGCTACACTGTTGCTTGGCGATCATTTTAATCAATAATTAAAGAAAAAAATATCATACAACATCCAGTTCCAGTCCTCTCCATAAGCCATCTTCCAACACATAGAGATGATTGCCAAATACTCCTGTAACTTTTACCCAGATGAGGGCTCCAAAAAGGATTCTTGCTGCATGAACAGATTTTCTTGCACACACACACACACACACACACACACACGACTGCATGCATACATACACACTCCTTAATTTCTTAGAGGTCTCCAAGCAGACATTACCAAGAAATTTACACTAGAGAATCAATCAATCATTGCTCCAGGAGTACAATATTTAAAACTAGCTTTTCTGGATTCTACCTCAAGGTGATCTCACTATTGCAGCTCTTCAGAGATTTAACAACAAAATTATTATTTCCAAACTTTAATTGAGCTTCTTAGGATAGGTATTTATGATACTCTTCACAACACTTGGAGATTTTATGCTCTACAGTGGAGTATTTGGCTGTTTTATTAGTATTCATTTTTATCTTTCAGGTATTTAAATAGTATTGTATGGCTTTCTCTAGAAAATAAATCAATTTGGAAATTTGCTTTTAGCAAATGGGGCTTCCACAGTTTCTCGCGCACAATACAACTTTCAAGCCATCTCTCCAAAGCCTCTACCAGAGGATATCTTACGACTGTCGCACAACTTAAATTAAAGATCCATTTTTAAGACACTTAAAAAAAATAGTAGTGCCTTATGATGAGTGAATTAAGGATGATTTTTTTCTTGTTTGCTTGCAAATAATTTCTTTAATCCAGAGCGTGAGAAGTGAACTCTAGTTAATGAATATTATCCTTAGTAAGCAGTAACCTAGAATCTTAAAACGTTCGTCTTTATCATTGGTATTTTGAAGTTGCAACTTTGATCCACATCGACATAAAAAAGAAATGATTTTATTAACATTCTCTTTCATTACTGGATAATACTTTGCAATGCTCTTACTGCTGGGGTACTATTAAGGGTTTCCCTTAAAGAGGAATTCACAGATGATTTTAAAATAACACGACTGATAAAAATGTCTTGGCTTCTTTAGATGAGGATTCTCATTTTCTCCTTGCTGTTAAATTTCTGTTGATCTGGTCACTCTGCTTCTAGGTGTGACTCAAGAGATAGATTCAATCAATAAGCACGCATAAAGCATGGGAAAATAATTACACCACAAATTAATTATCAAATTTGTTTCTAAAGGCCTAGGATCTCTTTTTCTATGACTCTTCATTTATTATTTTTTAATTATTAGACTAGCAGCAAGCGTTCTTTTTACGGTGTGCAAATTACACTTGCAAGTAACAAAAATGGACTTAAGTGGTGGCAAATATATCTGTACTTCTTGCACAACTGCCTTATATCTTAAGAGGCATATTTGGACATAAGTCAGACATATGCTATCTCTGACATCCTTTTCTCTCTCATGTAAACTTCTTTTAAAAAAAAAATGATGCACTACACCTATTTACAGAAAAGCGCAGAAAAACAAATGGGCACCCCAATTAATACTCATGAATAGCACTCATGAAACTATGACCTAGACAGGAATTAGAACACAGGCAGCACCCAAGAAGTCCAGGACCCTGGCCATCATCATCTATTCTCCCTACCCTGAAGGCAACAATGAAACTGACTTTTGTGACGGTGATATCCACTCTTTCTTTATTCTTATCCCATCTTTGTATATAACCCTAAACCGTATACTTTAGTTTTGCCTAGTTTTGAACTCTGTGTGAGTGGATTCAGACCAATTATATTCTCTTTCATTCTGCTTCTTGGGGCAATCTAGGTTTGCTGGGCTTAGTCATCTTGATGAGTGTGGCCATACTTCATTCCTTTTTCTTGCTGATCTATTCCATTAGTTGAATAAACATGATTTTTCTCTTCTATTTGTCAGAGATTTGAGTTGTTTCCAGTTTTGACTATGTCAGACAAGGCCGTGCTGATTATTCTTGTCCGTGTCCCCCATGCACACGAGTTTCTCTGGGGTACAGAGAAGTGGGACCGCAGTCATAAATTTTACATATCTTTAAATTTACTGGTAATGTCAAACCATTTTCCCAAAGTTGTTCTACCAATTTACACTCCCACCAGCAGGGTCTAAAATTCCCCATTACTTCAGATTCTTGTCAACACTTAGAACTGTTACACTATTTGCCAATTTGGTGGGTATACAGCCCAAGAAATTACACTTCTGTCCTAATCTTATTACCCCAGCTTAAAGCACTGACTGCACAGACAACATGAAAACAGCCGAGGGTAGGCCCCTCTAATCGCTTGTCTCTTAGCAGCCCTAGTCCATTTTAGAGCTTCTGATTTTAAAATTATATTCTTTATTTTATTCCCTTTTATCCCCCATACCCTTACTGTGTAATACTAGTAATGCTATCCCATTTCATAGGACCACTAGGTATAAAAAGTATAATTTCTCAAAATGAAATTGCTGCTAACTGCAATGACTCTCCTCTGTAAATACTATTTTATTCAATAATACTGTAAGTTTCCTGTGAATCCTCCTCTATGGAGACACTTTTCCACATTTTGAGCATCAATTTCATGTATGTAAATCACATATAAACCATTTGCCCAGACTTGCTATAAATTTGAGATCTGATTATCCATTTCTCCAAAAAATATTCATACCTCATTCTAAATAGAACTCCTTTGCTGATGGTCTTGAGATTTAAACCTCAGGAAGTTAGTGGGGTGCATATGGAACAGGAAAGAGGATCAGAGAATTTTCCTTGAACAAACACTCTTCCTTAGAAGAGTGTTTTGACCTTCTCAGATCACACTGCGGGATGTTTACATTGAAGTACACGTCTAACTTCCTCCCCATCTCTGCAAATACCTTCTTCTCCTCAAGGTCAAGTTCAAGTCTCCCTTGCCATGAATTAGGCCTTCCTGGAACATGGCAAACCCCAGTAATCTCTCATGACTTGACTATACACTTTGATGCTTAATTATATTCTCTAGGATGTATTTCTTTATACGTTGTCGTGCTTAATCATAATCACTAAACCCTAAGTTCCCAGAAAGCAGAAACCTTTCCTTGCTTGTTCAAGGCTCTATCCTCAGTACAAGAAACCATGCCTGGTATATAGGTGGTGCTCGGTAATTAAGAAGTAAATGAATGAAAAAAGACCGTCTTGTGTTTTTTCTGTCCTTCTTTCATGTGTATGTATGGTCACCTCATAAATTATGTAGGCTTATCAGCAACAACCATTTCTTTATATTTCTCTGTTTCCCCCATATTATCAAAAAGGATAGATATATAAGGAATGAAAATGAACCACAAAATAAGACCCCCATTCTTTAAGATAGGTCCATCTTCAAAACGTCTATAACGTACTAAATGAAGTCAAGACACTGATGAAGATGTTAAATAAAAGAAGTACAAATACCTGGCCCTTATACTCTGTAATCCATTCTTGCAGACACCAGAGCAAGCATGCACTGGTCAGAAGGCCTAGGACAGCTTGCACAAAATCAATTTATGGTGTCTGGGTTACAGCAAATCCACGCAAAATTCTTACTAAATCCTTTGCGATCTGTTTATTTAGTCTCATCAAGATGCTTTTAAAAATCATTGTTGGACGGCTTTGAGAAAGTCTGACTCTAAAATTGTTTGCCAGTAGAAAATGCAGAATGTGAACATACCTATTATTGAACACACTATGACTTACGCAGATAGCAATATCACAGTACTCTTGAAGTCCTGCCTGAGTGCTCTACCTACTCTGCCGTACCACCATCAGAGAACAGACACAGGCCACAGGTCCTTGAGGAAAGCTGCAAACAGAGAAATCAACAGTTTCTTCACTAGTTCTCAGATCACGGGTCTGTTCTGAAGACATTCATATATTCTTTTTTCTTCAAGAAGGAAGATTTAGATGAATTTCAGACATTTTTTTTCTTATTATTACAATCTCCATAAATCCACAGAAACCCTAGAGTAGAAGTTTTTCCTATTCTTAGATATTTTATTAAGTCATTCATTCACTCACTCACAGTTCCAGAGGACCTGCATGCACCTGGGTGAGGTGCAACACATTCCACCATTCACTCACTCTAGAAGAAGAGATGGCAATGTTTTGTGATAGTCTTTTCATCGTTTTGAAAAATTCCTTATTTAATTACTGTTGAGTTATTATCGTCAGAAAACATGGATTAGTCCTAAGTCTCATTTAAATCACAGAGGGAAAACATGTGTACAATCACACAAAGAAATAGAAAATTTATAAAAGCCTGTATTTGCAATTCTACCTGTCAGTTCTACTAAATGATGTCCTAGGCAAAAGCCTCCACCAATTAATGAACCTGGGGCCAATCATCCCTTCAGACTATCTCTCGGATACATTCTGTCTCTGTTATGGCATGTGCCCCAGGTTGGAGTACATTTGAGATTGGACTTCAGGCCCCTCAGGGCACCTCTCTGTCCTGTTGCTGTTGTTAAAGCAAAACTACTGCTCAAATAAAGAGATGCAATTACTCTATACGTCCTTTCTGCTTCCCTGTCTGTCATGAGAAAGTGAAGCAATGGCCCCTCTACAAGTCTCTATACCCCTAGGACTTTTTGTTCCCCAACCCCCAACATGTCACATTTTTTAAATGCGACAGCTGGGTGATCACAGTGGCACACTATATGATTTTCCTTGATCCTATACCAACCTAGAGATTGCAATAACCTGTCATTCTTCTAGGAATAATAATCACCATGAAAGGCATGATATCAGACTTAGTAGGGTTTTAAAAAAAATGCAATGAAGAAAGGAATAACTTCTTATCATGTTGCAAAGACTGAAAGCAATTCACAGGTAGTAACTGCAACACACGCATGGCTTCACTGATTGAAATTAAATCATTCTAGAGTTTCACTCTAGATGCAGGATCACGGCGCCCTTTTAAAGAGTGAGCAGGCCCCTAAACAATGCGGAGTTGGCTTCCTGCCAAGTGACCAGACCACAAACGTGGATACACCTTGGACAGCGGACATCCTGGGCGCAGCAGCCGCAAAGTTCTAGCTCCCACCACTTCCCACGTGGAAATCCAGCAAAGAAAAACAATCTACCAGTCACATGACTCAGGGTTGTCATCCTCTGCATCTGTCCCCATGTGTAAACATCTCGATGCAGAAGGAAACTGACTCATCCCTATCAGGAAAAGTCCGTTTTCCTCTGCCTAGCATATACCAGGACTTGGCCCATGTGAGGTCTGGGTAGGAAGCCATACAGAATACTAAGTTGTAACTGTACAAAACAAAAGCTAAACTGCTTCAAACGTGTTTGTGCCACCAAGTCCGACAAAGAAGGGACTGAAGAAAGACAGTGAGTAAGCTAAAAGCAAACAACAAAAAGACGATCTCAAATAAGAAGGTAAGTTAAGAAAAATAACTGAAGGATTTTGAATACAGACAGAATCAGAAACTTCCCGGTGGTGGTAACGAGGTAGTACTCTCGTGGAGAGACACCTACTTGAGACACCACTCAGTGACCCTGCTATGTTCTACTCCTAACAGCTCTAAAATAGGACGGGGGAAAACACTACGGTTTTCACGAAGCAACTGCCTAATACTGATCAGGCTGAGAAACCACTATATTTGACTAAGGCTTCTTTAATAAACAAAGATTCCGAATGACACATGAGAGTAGGATTAGGGCATTAATGACCCATGCTACCAGGGAACAAAAGGGCTACAGTAAATTCTGGCTTCTTATTTCTCACTTAGTAGAATAAGATCAACTAAAATTGCATGACCGACTTGGAAGAAAAGAAATGATAATCAGAAGGACTTGGATATGTGCGATAGATTGTTTCCCTAGACGGCCACAGACAATAACCCCCATCCCTCGTGCTCTTTTGCAGTGTGTGTGACCTCCCAGTTTCATCATGGAAAAGTAAAATCCACTCCCCTTCCACTGGACTTGGATCTTATTTTAACCAAAAGAATACAGTGGGAAGTAACACCGGGTTCTTTGTGAACTGGGCATCAAGATACTGCAGTTTAGGCCCTGGGGCACTCCTTGGAAGGCAGACCCATGCTGGGAGCAACCAAAGCAAGCAGTTGAGAAGCCTATGAGAAAAACATCCAAGGTTTCTGCTGACAACCAGCTGAGCTCCGAGGAGCATCCAGCACCAGCCATGTTAGACCATTCTGGACTTCGGGTCAACCTTATGGAAAGCAGACTATCTAACTAGTCAACCCAAAGAATCTTGAAAAGTAATACATTGTTATCCTGTTTAAGCCACTAACTTTTATGGTGGTTCATTACCCAGCAATAATTAACTAAAAAATTCTGTAATATTTCATTTTATCAGTATAATGATAAGCTGACTTAATACACTACACATATGCTATGGAAATGGTAATTTTGAAAATAAATGTTTTGATCTAATAGTGTGTAAGTGAGAATTTTCTCATTTTGGTACATCTTTACATCTATTAATTAAAAGTTTGGATGTATTAGAAAGATCGTAAATTCTTACCAAACCAAACTTACAGGAGCTACTACAAACTTTGAAAGTTATAACAGAAATATTAAAGTTCCAGGGCACCTAGGTGGTTCAGTTGGTTAGGGGTCCAACTCCTGGTTTTGGCTCAGGTCATGATCTCAGGGTTCTGAGATAGAGCCGCACGCTGGGCTCTGTGCTGGGCACAGAGTCTGCTCGTACCTCTCACTCTCCCTCTGCTCCTCCATCCACTTGCCTCTCTCTCTCAAATAATAAAATCTTAAAAAAAGAAATATTAAAGTTACTCAAAAACATTTATAAATATTTAACTTTAATTTCAGCAAAGATATAAAAGAAGCATATGCTTCTTATACTGAAAACTTTCTGCTTTCCTTTTCTCTTTGATTCTTCAAATATTTTCCCAAACTTACAGATGTACACATATTAATAATTGGAAAGCATCAAACAATGGTGAGAAACATTTATGTTTCTCCAGAGCATTGCAAGCACAAAGGTGGATAAGGGTTGCCTCTGACACAACCTACATTTTAATTCTCTAAAAATGTAACAGCTATACTATAAAGAATGTCTATAAACTTGTTTTTATTTTGAAAGCACCCATAACTTTTCCAATTAGCAAACATGAGCCACTGGCAGCTGGAACTTACTTTTTCTTCCATCGTATCTCTACCCGGTTTTATGGAGTTTCTCAGATATACACAAGGGGCACATTAGAGATTTATTAAAAACTAGAAAGGGGTCTCATTCAGGGTTAGAGAAATCTAAAAATATCCAGTAGGGCAGGAAAACTGACAAGGACTCGGGCAGCACAGGTAATGCCTGGTATGAAAACTCCAGAAAAACCAGACGCAACCGAGAAGCACATTGCCCTTCTGCACCTTCCACCCAAAAGCCACAGAATCATCTACAATGGAAGAGACTTGACGGGCCGCTGATCGCTTTCGCCTCATCAAGCATCACCCCGTACAGAGAGGGGTCTTCCATGGACACCAAGGAATGTATGGAGAGGGTCACAGAGCCCACTTTCATGCCAGACTGGTGACCTGATACTTCCGAGAGAAATCAGGCAGCCCTCCTGTGCTGGTACAAGTCCTCAGTGGGCACGAGTCCTTCTCAGAGATCAGCAGGCTCTGCTCTCCACATGTCCCCAAAGAACGGGGTAGCAGCTAGGGATTGGGGGAAATACTCAAAGGAGACGGGTGTGGGGTGGAGAGCCAGGGAGGTTCATAGAGCCCATCCATTTACAGATAAGTGTCTGGTACAATTTATGGAGTGCCCACCTGAAGAACACAATGACACTACAACCCTAACAAGCAGTGATCAGACCTAGAATACTGGGTATTAGGTAGTGGCTTATTACCATTGGGTAATGGCTTATGGTGTGATTCATTATGCATTTTACTCTGATGAAATAATTCATAGAGCAAAACCAACACTGGACTTGGAGTCAGAAGTCCAATCTTCCAAGCCTTAGAAGGGCCAGTAAATGGCTAGGTGACAGTGAGTCTGGATTTCCTTTTCTATAAAAAGGGAGTTTGACCTGGTGAACTTTAAGGGTCTTTTTAGCTCTGACTTTGCATGACTGTTCTTCAACACCAAATGGAAAACTTCTGTCCTCTACGGTTTCTCCATTTGGTGCATTTTTTTTATACCACCTCTGTTTGCCGATGCTGGGAAGACCGTGGAGAGGAAGACTGGTGAGAGACAAGTATGCATGGCAGTGTTTGGAGGCACGTGAAGAAGTCGTGTCTCTCACTGACTGTTTGGCCATGGCTGATAGTCTAGGCAGTTCTATGGCACAAGCTATTCATAGCAGGTTAGTCATGCCTGTGTGATAGATCTCGTCCAAAATACAGGTGTGTAACACACCTTTCACTTCATTGACCTTTATGTCCCAGGACACACACCATATGGAGCATATTTTATGATGCTTTCATGAAAAATGCAGTTTCTGGGGTTAAACAGCACTGTATTGAGGTTGGTTAGGTACACAGAAGTTTCATGTGCTGTACCACGGCCCAGAAAACAGTTCTTGTGGTTTTAGATCCATAACACGCCTGACGTGGCTGTATTAAGCATTCTGCTGTAATAAAGGCAGATTTCCTTATATTTCTGTCTAGGAGTACTGGCATTCAAAACAATGGCAATGGCGGACCAAGCACAGTCTTAGATTGTTAGTTCCAACCTTGATTCAAACACAGCTTCTCCACTGGAAGACGAGATGCGCCACTTTCTAGATCAGTAAAGAATAGAGGTTATCAACCAGAGAGAAAAAGGTTCTGTCCATAGTGGGAGTTTATAAGGCACTTACATTTTAGCAAGTCCTCTAAATTATACATGACATTGGCAAAGAGAACTATCACTAGTAATACAAAATAACACAAAATCCAAATATTCCAAATACGCTCATTGTGTGACTGTGTCAGTCGCCTCCCTCAAAATCCATTCTTCCATTCCATTGAGATGTGAGCTAAATTCATACGGGATTCATGGAATGGCTGTCTAAAAGGAGCCCACTCAGACAAGAAAGGCCCTGTTAGCTCTTCCATTTTCCCTCTTTTCCTAACCTCCAACTGGACATGATGACGTGAGTCCCACAGCCAGCAGGGTCTCTTGACGATAGCAAACATGTACTTCTAGGAAGCAGAGCACCAAGAAAGAAAACCAGCTCTGTGCTGCTTATCTCTAGCGCTCTCAGATACGAGCAAGAAATAAGCCTCTTTCTCATTTAGGCTGCTGTTATATGGGGTTTTTCTGTCATGTATAATTACATAGCTCTTGAATGTGTCCAAAGTCTCCTTTCAGTCTTAGATGTCTCAACCACGTGATGTGAATGGCATTTTAGTTGGACAGTGAAGGGAAAAGATGTCTCCAGTGATCAATTGTTCAACACAAAGATATTTCGTTAACTAACAAAAGAGAAATGCTTAAGAGTAAACTCAATTTATTTTTGCCACGTCAATACAGAACTAGGTTGTTGAGGAAATCACTGAAGATTCTGATTTCTCAATCTTCTCATTTTATAATGGAGATAATATTGACCTACCTCATGAGCACAGGCAGAGGATTAACTAATTAGCGATTGTCAATCACCATGCAAATATAAATTTTAAGAAGCAATAAGACTTTTCATTAATCTATTAATAGCTGTGCTGGTAATTTCTTCCTTCACTAGAGAAAATTTACATTTGATAAGCACCAAAGGCTCATAGCATAATAAGAATAAAACTTAAGTGAAAATTAAGTCTGAAGACACTTCATGACATTTTAACAAAAGCATTAAGGCAGAAGATCCTACTATCACATGTTGTCACCTGGAGACAGGCTCAGTATATTTTTAATGAATTAAGAAACTTCATATGATTGTCCACGTCTATGAGGCCACTTCAGAGGCATATTCCAAAAGGCTGCGGTAACCCAACTCACTTTTTAGCAGTTGCTCACAGATCCTACCCTACTTGATTCTTTTCAAACTACTCATAGGATGACCTAATATAGAAACAGATATTTTTGCTGGTTAGTAACTAACCTCGTGGTTACTTTGTTTCGTGCACACCCCTAGCATTTTTTCATGCACTGTGCTCTGCTTGAACTCTTGAATACTCTAGGAGCGTGCAACACAAAAATTGATGTAACACAGTGCTACTGCCCAGGACATTATTTTCTGGATGAGATATCAAAATTTAACTCAGAGTCTTTATCCATGTACAATTCCCTATCTGGGATGCTTCATCTTGTCCTAACATCCCATACCTACTCCCTTCCTGTCACTTCCTAATGAGCTGTCTGGGTGTGTTCCCCTCTGGTCACTTTCACAGGGCCTCTCCTACCAGCTCCTGCACACTTAACCACTCCCTTTTTTTTTTTTTAAGATTTTATTTATTTAT
This sequence comes from Meles meles, assembly GCF_922984935.1. NCBI lineage: Eukaryota > Metazoa > Chordata > Mammalia > Carnivora > Mustelidae > Meles > Meles meles. Next base: position 49,798,488 of record NC_060077.1, read on the forward strand.
TTGACAGAGAGAGCGATCACAAGTAGGCAGAGAGGCAGGCAGAGGGGGGGGGGAGCAGGGAGCAAAGAGCCCAATGCGGGGCTCCATGCCAGGACCCTGAGACCACGACCTGAGCTGAAGGCAGAGGCTTTAACCTACTGAGGCACCCAGGCGCCCCAAACCACTCCCTTCTTTAAACACTCATAGAACTTACTGCTCATATTAGGAATTTTGACATTTAATGACACACTACATCCAATGTAACTTTTTCAGGTACACGTATTTTGTTCCCCAAGTGCACAGTAAGATTATCCTTTGCAATCAGGTCCATGACTCACAGTTCTTTGTACCCTCATGATGCATCACAGACAATGTGAAAACAGTAAAAAGTCACTAACATGTACACATTAAGTATGTTGCTTTAATAGGTTTGGTGCACTGCAAAAGTCAACTGTCTTAGGGTCATTTGTTGCACAAATGGATTTCTTTAGGCTCTATTCCCCTAGAAAGCAAAAGTATGAATCTCCCACATTTAAAGGAACTCACTTAGCCCAGATGATTTTCCAAACCACTGATCACCTGACTCTCCATGACTGCTAGGCCAATTTCATGACACTTCTGCATGCTTACTAAAAGCAAGGTGTGAATATTTTTAATTGTACTAAACTAAAATTAATATTTTATCTTTTGGACACTAGTTCACAAAACCAGGGGAGTATTTATTTATTTATTTATTTATTTTTTCAATTTATTTGACAGAGAGAGATCAGAAGTAGGCAGAGAGGCAGGCAGAGAGAGAGGAGGAAGCAAGGCTCCCTGCTGAGCAGAGAGCCCAATGTGGGACTCGATCCCAGGACCCTGAGATCATGACCTGAGCTGAAGGCAGAGGCCTAACCCACTGAGCCACCCAGGTGCCCCCCAGGGGAGTATTTAAAACAACAAACAACATTCTAAAAGGTGTATGAGAAAATTCTTCGCCACTAAATAAACTCTGAGTACAACATTTTTCAATGCTCTCCATTGCACAACTATCTTTTTATACTTACACCAGAATGCAGGCCATAAACTTAAGTCAGGGCCTTAATTTTTAATATGTTGTATAGAATAATGTTAGAATAAAATGTTATATAGATACAGGGCCTCTCATCTTTATTCCCAAAATATGATGTTCTCTATTCCGTAAATATCTAAGCATTAAGGTCTTACTAGAATGGCGATAAGCATATTAATTAAACTCCCTCTTATTTCCTCCAATTGCCCCTTCCCCCAACACTGATCACACATTATTCCCTTTTGAATTTTAAAAGGCAGAGAATTTAACAGTGAATACCAAGCATTAAGCCATACTAACTCTTTCAAAGCCTCTCAGGATTTTGGAAGACATTCAAATCTGGAATCTGACTCATGTGAGTTATTCTTAAAGGAATCATTACCACCTTTCATGATACTAATACTGATAATTATGTTTGTAGTGAGCGCTCACTGTGTGCCAAGCACCTTACAGGAAGGATACATCTATTATCTCATTTAATCGTTACAACCCTAGGAGGCAGGCAATCTTACTACCTTTTCATTATTGCCCCTACTTTACAGATAAAGAAACTTTAGATGAAAATTTTAAGTAATGTGCCTAAGGCCGCACAGCTAGCTCCTGGAGAAGTGAGATTTGCATTGTGGCTGGCCAGTTGCCAGAGTCCACCCCTCTATCCATTATTCTGACACCTCTACTAGTCCCATTAACCATACGACTCTTTTTACTCATTTTAACAACTTGAAGTTTTGTTAATTCATCTTTCCTTTCAAAGATTGGTAAGAATTAATTACTACTGAATGATTACATTGATTTTTTTAAAGCTAATGGAATTTTTAATGAAAATAATGCTCATGGAGATGATTGGGAACTGGAAGTCTAAAAATCAGGCCTAAAAGCAGCTGTTAAGATTCACAAGATAGTCAGAGATTCCAAAAAAATGAATAGGAAAATTAAATCTGCCTGGTAATTTTGGGGGGAGTGTGGGGGTGAAAGTGGGTGCTGGTGGGCATAACCAGTAATTCCTAAGTGGTAAGATTTCCTATAGTGATGAACCTTAGGATGTATTTTTAAAAAGAAAACCCACTGCTCTAATCCTGTGAGAATAAAGCACCCTTCTTAGCATCCATTTGCTGGATTTCAATAAGGCATTAAACCTTGTATGTCAAAATTCCTCATCTTGATAGAAAAGAACACCAGTCAGCCTTTCAGCTTTTGAACATCTTGCTTTCTCAGGGTGTCCCTTCTGCTTGCTGTAGCAACCCCCAGCTACAAGGGGCCTTCGAACCAGAAGCCAAAGTTTAAGTAGTAACCAACCTAAGGAAAGGAGTTTTTTCGTTATTAAAATGGGGTGGTGGTAGGGGGAGCTGTATCAGAAGCAGTGTTGCTGGGGCACCTGGGTGGCTCAGTGGGTTAAGCCTCTGCCTTCTGCTCAGGTTATGATCTCAGGGTCCTGGGATCAAGCCCTGCATCGTGCTCTCCACTCAGCAGGAGCCTGCTTCCCCGACCCCCACCTCTCTCTGCCTGCCTCTCTGCCTACTTGTGATCTATCTCTCTCTCTCTCTCTCTCTCTCTAATAAATAAATAAAATCTTTAAGAAGGAGAAGAAGAAGAAGAAGAAGAAGAAGAAGGAGAAGGAGAAGGAGAAGAAGTGTTACCAAAATGGGGGTAAGCTGGGGAAGAAACTTAGATGACTGACAAAGGGAAACTAAACTACAAGTCAGGGAAACAGCAAGTATGCTACAGGACCTGTCTACCTTGGGTTTCTGGTCTACATACACAACTGCCATTTCAAACAATTAAGGCAGAAAAGTGTCTCCAACTTAACAGGAGCAAAAAGTGAACTCACCTAACCTACTTCTTTCTCATTCCTGATGTCAGGTGTGGGTCACGCAACGCACCTGAGGAATTCAGAGACATCAGGACTTGTTGTAGGTCTTTTCCTAGGCCTTATGACCCACAATCAATCAATCACTACATGGATGATTTTACCTCCTCAATATTTGTTAAATTTGACCCTTCTCTCCACTCCCCTGACTGCTGCACTGATTTTGGTCCCATCTTCTCTTAACAGCGCCATCACAAGAGCTGCCAATTGTCCTCTAATCTACTCTCCACATGCCGTACAACCTGAACAGATGTTCCCCGGCAGAAAACCTTCAATAGCCACCCACTGTCTAAACAGTAATTATCAGACATTCTTAGGCCTCTAAAGTCAATATTCAAATAAAATCTTACTTGAATATCCAGTAAATAAAAGAATCCCAGCCTGGACTGTTCTGATTGCAGGGAATGAAGGACTCCTGCTAACTCAATCCCTACTTCCACACCTCCTGGGTGATACCTGAGGATTCCTCAAAGCAACATAAAAAGCACAGGCCAGAGAATCAAATTTAAGTTCTTAGCATAGCCCGCCACCCTCATGGCCAGACCCTACTTTTACCAACCTTCAAGATGGCCCCCAATGATCCCCATCTCCTGGTATTGATGCCTTTGTGTAATAATGCCCTCTCATATCACACCAGAATTAGTCTCTTAGTCTGTGTGATCAATAATAGAATTCGGCAGAATTAATGGTAAGCTACTCCCAAGATTAGGTCATAAAGACACTGCAACTTCCACATCCTTCCCTCTCCCTGTCTTCAGAGTACTTGTTCTGAGGAAAGTCAGCTGCCATTATCATAGAGGAGGCCCATATGGTGAAGATCTGAGGTGTCCAATCAGTAGTCACGTGATTGAGCTCAGAAGTGGATCTTCCATCCCCATTCAAGCCTTCAGATGGCTGCAGCCCTAGCCACCTCCTTGACCGCAACCTCGTAAGAGACCCTGAACCAGAATCTCCCAGGGAAGCTGTTCCCAAATTCCTCACCTCCAGAAATTGTAAGGTTGTTGTTTTAAGTCAGAAGCTTTTAGAGTAACTTATTACACAGCAATAGATAATTCACACATTCATATTGTCTCACTAATTCCCTATCTTGTACTTTTCCTCTTATTTGAAGATGCACATGCAGACACTATTCTGTTTCCTACCTCTCCCTTGTTCTTCTTTCTCTTTCATCTGCCTGGTGCCCCTGGCCACCTTTCCTCACCTAGCTAATACCTTCTCATCACTAACAGCATCACATGCTCCTGGAAGCCATCCCTAAACTTCCAGGTTGGGCTCAGAGAGCTACCCTCAACTATTTTTTTCTCCCAGAAGATCCTGGGCCCTGTATTTCCAGTACCTAGTGGGAAAAGAGTAGGACCTTGATAAGTGTTTATTGAGCTGAACTTGCTGACAAATGCACAGCAGTATTTGGGAAAACAAATTAATGAGAGGTGCTATTCATTTCACTATCTCTGCACAGCCTACTTTGTGTAGCAAGAAATGATGTCACATATTTTTGGTTATACTAAGCCACGCTGCAGTAGCTAATCAATATAATAATATTTGTGTTAATAAAAATGTGTCGGTTTTTTTTTTCTTAAGATTTATTTATTTTATTTACTCTTGACAGGGAGAGAAAAACAGGACTGGGGGAGGGGCAGAGGGAGAGATTCTTCAAGCAAACTCCCCACTGAGCCCGGGGGTCCCGTTTCCGGGCTTGATCCCACAACCCATGAGATCATACAAAGGCCTAAACCAAGAGTCAGACGCTTAACCAACCGAGCCACCCAGGGGCCCCAAAACGTGTCATTTGTAAACCAGTGTTCACAAGAAGAAAGCTATCCCTCTTCAGTTGGGAGGCACCAGCTTCAGCTCCAACTGGAAGTGACCACAAGCAAAAGTTAGGGCAAAACATGGTTCTTTGTGCCTTTGCTGAGGCTGAGACAAATGAACTGCCAAGGGCAAGCAGTTCCCTTGAGAACGCAAGCGATGGGAGGAGGGCAAAACACACTGAGGTGAGGAGGAGGGGCTGAACTCAGTTGTGCTGCTTGTTAGCCCTACTACCCTTTCAGGCTGAGGGACAAAAGCATCAGTAATTCCAAAAGAAGTTTCCCACTGCTTTTCACGTGCCAAAGAGGATGATACCTCAGGTACCAAGAAGAAATGGTTACATATCGTTTCTCCCCACACAGACAGGTGCCTTGGGAAAACACAAACCTAGAGGCTAAGACTTGTGCCCTAAAAATAAAATCCTGGGAAGGGAAGAAAAACAAAAGGTTAGTGAGCATGGTGGTGGCGCACTAAATTATAGGAGCGTACATTCAGGAGAATAGGAGGAGCAAAAGACCAAATATTAGCTCTCAGAATAAAATTCCAGATCTTCCCTTTTGAAGGCATGATAGTATATAATATTTAAAATAAAACAATTAAACCAGATCACAGAGTCACAGAACCCTGCTTTCTGATAACCAGTAAAAAACAGGGTGAAAAGCAAATACTTTGCATAGAAAATAAAATTACATATGAGAAATCATAAGCACATGACAGACTTGACAGATTTCTTTTCAAAAAGATTATAAAAGCGTTCTCAACCGTCAACCTCATAATTTAATTATGATGGAGAATTTTTTTACAAATTAAACTATAAGACTTAAGCTGAAAGTCAACCTCAGTAAGAAAAATACAGTCTAAATAATTCGTAAATTAAACGTAAAAATGTTTTCTTGATATGACAACAACATACATCTTAGTGTTTGTGTAACAGTGTTTTTCTAAAAGAATGCTTCTTTTAAATCATTCTAACAATGCTAACCTTTTCTACAGAAAGTCTATTTTGTAAGAATGATAGAGATAGGTAAATTGGTAGTTGCTTTTGCTTTTATTTTCTGTTGGTAATGAGCTCCTAGTGTACAGAAGATCTGAATATTTACCCTCTGTTCCAACATCTCCCACATCAGAAAACCAAGAGCTCTGGGGTCATTAAAATGGGCACAACTCCAAGAAAGCCACATAAGATCAACCAGGTTCATTATGTAGATACTGATATGAAAATGGACATTTCTCAAGACTAATTAGAATTTTTACTTGGAAAACTGTTCAGAGTATAGGCCTACTGTATGCATCTTAATATTAATTATGCATTTAAAGATTAAAGTTAATGAAGCTCATCACCCAAATCATTCTTGTCTACATTTTTATTTAGTCACCAGGGGGAGCTAATACTGCTCTGTGGGTAAATTGAGTTGAAGAAGAATTAGATTTTTTTAAAGAGGGAAAAATTAAATTGATGTGGTAAGAGACATCATTCAAACGAGGTCCACAGTGTCCATAAGATAAATCTATTATGCATGCAAAAAAAATTAGATAAATATCATTTTGTTGTTGTTAAACAAAGATTTTAGAAAAAACCAAAAGCCATCAATTAGTAGAATCTTGCTATGGTTAACAGAGGACATCTAAAAACCTAGTCGTTTATAGATGTCTTCGGTGCCGTTAGGGTCTTACATCATCCAGATTTTCCACATTTGTCCATTTATTGTACTGACCCCGTTATTTTCTTGGTTTGAAGCACTACTATGATTCTACAGTCTAGCAACTGATCGTTTCTCAAAAATATCCCCTATAATTACATTATAATTAGCACTGAAACAAATGTTTCTTTATCCTTTGGCTTCAAATATTTCCTTCTGTTCCAAATATATTTTTTAGCACTTTTAATGCGTGTTCAAAGAGTTCTACCCAATAATCTACTTAAATTCATTCTACAATTCACCCAGGAGACACAATCCCTTTAAACTTTGAGAAGCTCCAGTTGGAACAAAGAGGGGAAAAGGGTTCAGAGTTTGTGGAATAATCATCTCTAATCGATCAATTTCCCCTGAAGGTAAAGCTAAAAGAAAGAAGGAGTGAAGAGTTCCAGTCCAATTCCTTGAAGTTTAAAGGAACTAAGCCCTGAGGCACAGTGTAGAATGATTCCTGCCTTCCCCTCCCAAGGCCTATTAAGAGGTCATAGATCTCTGTGACATTGCTGCCAGTCCCCAAAGACAAGATCCCCAGCCATAGACCTAGCACAAAGAGAATACTCCTTTAGCAACTCACCACCCTTCAAAGGAAGCATCCTACGTAGAGTAATGTGGGGGGGGGAAAATTAAGTGCAGTCGTGCAAACATGTAAAAATTCAACATCTTAAGTTTTATTCTGTTGAATTTCACGTTTGAGAACAGGCTACATGTGGCAGAGCCCTTGTGTGCACACGACTGTATCCAAATTGCTACGCGCGGCCCTGCTTGTAAGACAGACTGAATGGCTGCGTAGGGCCTACGAAATCGTTGATCTCTTTTAATTCACCTTCTGCACAAAAGAGGCCCCACTGTTTCCACATCCCAAATACATCCCTTCATTTATAATTTTTACACTTCTCCACAGGGACAAACTGACAGCTTTAATTACCATCAATGACCATCAAGGACGCAGTGGAAATTCTTGGAGATATTCTCCCATGGATTATGTTCTTGACATTTTATTTACAATTTTTGGCAAATAAATCCTGGAACCACAGAATTAGATGATTATATATTCATTATCAATTACACAACTAAGGCAAAACCATTTATCTAACAGTTGTGGTTCCACAAGACATCCAAAGGTAACAATGTTTGCTACAGAGACAAATAATGCTAATTTTTTTTCTTGGATTATATTCATGTCAAATGCTAATTTCTGAAACCTCAAATTAATTAAGGATCAGGTAATTTGCAAGTATAGTTCTAGCTAGTACGTGACATCCTCCACTTAGGTTGTACTTGTAAAAAATAGAGTGAATGCACCCATTTATTTTCTATTTCTAGCACCTTCACCCTTCAGGAACTTTTCATTCATAATCAGTAGCTGTCTTGTGATGCACAAGTTATTAAAGCAGGCTGAGAATAAAAACACCAATTTCAAAACACACATCAAAAATACACAAAAATATTTCTTAAGTTACCCTTCAACATCCCAACTATTTAATTTTAGTAAATTAATATAGGTAATAGCTCATTCATAGTGGGAAAACATAACTCATCAGTACAGTCCTTTTATAAATCCCAAATACAGTGCACAAAAGCATTCAATGAGCGTGAAGAAAATGTACCAAAAATGATTAGTTTACATTCATGTTTTGACAGAGAATTTCGCAAACAAATATACCAAGAAGAGAACTGTAGACTACGTACTCATACCGGAAGTTCTATGTGAAAATAACAAAGCTTTCAGAGCAGGTAATAGCTTCACTGACCCCTCCTCCAAACCCAGAGAAAGGAGCTCACTCAGAGGTTGGAACCAATTAGGGAGGATTGCTTTTTCTCTGGTCATCGTATAAAATTTAGTCATGGCCCAGCCAGACTATGAAAACGACACACTCAACCCCACCACTTCATCTCAACTGAGAGGAGCACAGATTAGCGAGCAGTTTTTCACACGATGTAGCACACGGCAGTCAAGAAGAGTGGTCTCTGCAATACAGGATACCAATCCTAGGGCAGAGAAGACACTCTAAATATTTACAAACCAATCAGAACAGACACCAGCCAGAAACAAAGCAGACCTTCTCGGGAGCAAGAAGATATTTAGTACCCCCCTCGCCACCCCCCACCCCCGTCAGCCTGGGTACCCTTGCTTTTCCAGTCCCTTCCCATGCCTCAAAATAATGCAGGTCTACCAAGCCCAGTAAAAGAGACTTTGGGATCATATTAGGGAATGTGAGTTAGTATAATTTGCACAAATCCTCCAATTTTGACAAGTGGTTTTTCAAGTCTTCTGCGAGGAGAACGGCAGGACATTGACAGGGGAGCACAAGTAATCATCACGAAAATGGCCTTTGGGCACCTGGGTGGCTCAGGGGGTTAAAGCCTCTGCCTTTGGCTCAGGTCATGATCCCAGGGTCCTGGGATGGAGCCCCGCGTGGGGCTCTCTGCTCTGCAGGGAGCCTGCTCCCCACCCACTCTCTCTCTGCCTGCCTCTCTGCCTACTTGTGATTTCTGTCTGTCAAATAAATGAATAAAATCTTAAAAAAAAAAAAAAAAGAAAAGAAAAGAAAAGAAAGAAAATGCCAGCTACTGCATAAAGGAGGGACACAATTTAATCAGACCCGACCCCAAAGTGGTGAAACAAAACTGACACTATCAGGAAAGTTATTTGAAATACGGGCTTAGATCCACCATGGATGATGATGAACCTCACTGAAAAGTTTAACAACAACACGCATTCGATCTTTGGTGGCTCTGGAAGACAGAGTATTACAATGAATTGTTAAAAAAGTGAATCTGGACCAGGACTTCAAAACAACATAAGCTTATTTTAAATACCTGTGTATTTCATCGTGACCTCAGTTTTCGATTTCTGCTTTGGTGAATGTTGTACATACGTGCATCTATGAGATGTGCTGATAAATACGGATGACAAAGATGCAGACTCATTTTTTCTTATCGAAGTGTGGAAACCACTCGTCTAAAAAATAAGAAGTGTGCGGAACAGGGGCCGGGAATGGGATTGATGGAGGCCGTGAAACTGCATTTTGGGGGCTTGGGGATTTAGAGAAAAAAAATAGGCAAAAAAAAACAAACAAAACAAGAAAAAAATAAATAAGGGCACCTTGGTGGCTCAGTCGGTTAAGTGTCTGCCTGGGGATTAGTCATGATCTCAGGGTCCTGGGATGGAGCCCCTGCACTGGGTTCCCTACTCAGCAGGGAGTCTGCTTCTCCCTCTCCCTTTGTGCGCTTGCTCTCTCGCTCTCTCTCCAACAATAAATATAATCTTAAAAAAAAAAAAACCCTAAGAAAAAATTTAAGGGGACGCCTGGGTGGCTCAGTTGGTTGAGCAGCTGCCTTCGGCTCAGGTCATGATCCTAGCATCCTGGGATCGAGTCCCATATCGGGCTCCTTGCTCCGCCCGGGGCCTGCTTCTCCCTCTGCCTCCGCCTGCCTCTCTGCCTATTTGTGATCTTTCTCTCTCTGTCTCTCTCTCTCTCTCTGACAAATAAATAAAATCTTTAAAAAAAAAAAAAAAAAAAAAAAAAAAAAAATTTAAGGAAGGGCACAAGGAATTGATCAAAATAGAGGGAAATAAAAAAATAAACCACACAATGCCTTAAGCCTAATTATATAGAAATAGATAGCTAATTAACACATAAATGATTAATAACAAAGTATGAATAATGAATTAATATAAAAATTAACACAGAAATATGCAAATAAAAGTTATAAGCCTTAAATGTAATTAATATAAACTAAATGAAATACCACATTTATTTCATGTACTTTATTTCAACTAATGCTTTAGAAAGGAAAAAAAAAGTCTTAAAAACAGTTTCAATATGCTTCCATGAAAATAGTGCTTCATTCCATAAAATATAAAATAAAGTTTCCTTAAAACCCTTTGCCAAACGAACTAGCTATTAGCGTACTGGTTTTTAGGTGGAACCAGCCAGTCTTTAATTTACCACAAACATATAACACATCTACAATCACTTTCACTTCTTAAAAAAAAATTCTTTGGAAAAAAAAATTCAGATGTTGAAAAGTCTTCAGTTCACAAAACCTATTGAAGCTTCCAAGAAGTCTCATAACTTTTAAAACACAATTAAGTGAACACATCATTTTATCGGATGCGCAGCATCTACTTCTCAATTAAGTTCATTTTCCTCAAAAACGTGAGCCTGTACAGTAATAATATTTGTAAAGGAGCCACAAATACGCCAGGGTTTTAAAAATCTGGTCTACAGACACGCTCCCCCAAAGTCTGACAGCCTTGCTGTTACACGCATCTCTACTCACTCATTTTACCAGTGGTATGGTGGGCCAGAGGGTTAAGAACTAATATAATGCCACTCAGGTTTTTCTGCATTTATACCCAGGCAATTCGCATTAATGATGTGAAAGAACACTTAACAGACAACTCAAGTTTGCAAATTAGCAGGAGAGAAGAGAAAAATGACTCAGAACAACAAGTATACAGTATTACCAAATGCACTTTACACATTTATCCTGTTAAGTGTAGCTTAGTTTTGATGATTTACAATGCTAGTTTGTACTCAGTTTTGTAAGCATAATAAGTCTCTGTAATCTCAGCCTTCCCCATAGCACCCTGCTATTAAATCTTTGTTGAGAAGTGTGATGAGACCCCTCTGGCTTCCAGCCCTCCCCACCCCCTAAGGGAATTGGCAAGAAATGATAGGGTTTGTGGATTAGTAAAATGAGAGGTTCTCTGTGCTTTTCCTTCTTTAAATATATATTTTGATAATCTGTCTTCTGCATCAGAGAGTCCCAACAGCATTAGACTGTTGATTTCCCTCCCTTCCCAGCCTCCAGAAAAAGGAAAGCAAGGCTGAGGCAGGACAGGTGGTTTCCATCTACTGCTACAACTGAAAAGTGGGATTTAATTTTTTTTTTCTTTCCCCCTTCCCTGTATTCCTTCAAGCAGGGATGATCCATAACTTACACATGTTGGACCGCATACGAGAAGAAAATTGCACCATGAGACAAAAAAGAAAGAAGTCTTCCTGATGTGTGCCACTTTGTCCCTCCTTATCCTTATGGACTCTTTTGTTTCCTAGATCAGAGTGCTTGTCCAGAAGAGTGCCCACATTCCGGAACACCTCTCAGTGACGGACTCCAGGAATTATGTGTCTGATCCCTTAGATCTCTAGGTCCCCAGTGGCTGAGTTCAGTCGAGGTTACTAAAATCTACTCATGAACTGATCTGGGGCATACTTAATCCACATGATGACTTTCAAATCTGGGTCCAGAATTGGTCACCTTGCTCCCTATTTGAACTTCATCTTCTAAGGCTCAGTCTACTCTGGGGTCACTTGGCAAAGCTACAGCAGGATTTCAAGTCTTCTACTGCAGAATGAATCAGTTTTCATCTAGGCAGGCTCCCCAAGGAATGTGCCTCACCCTTGGGGATGAAAGTCACCAAACGAACAAATTTCAAGTTACCAGGAAACCCTCAGTTATAGGATGGAAAGAATCTGAAATCACGTATCTACCAGTTCTCTGACAATTGAACTCCCCTCAGTAACTCCGGCAGGTGTCATACCACAGAATACCTCAGTTCTCTATTATTTTACAAATCAACAAGTTTTAAGATTTCTTTCTCTCCTAAGTCTACTCTACAGTTAGTCCTTCAGAACATTACTCAGAATCCCCTTTCTTCATGTGAATTGTTAACCAAAAATTCTTCAGGTTTATGGTGTCGCTGGGGTGGCCCACACATGGAAGTAAAGACATCAAGTTTAATCGAAGGGAAGGAGAGGAGCAAGGACGCGGAGGGAGACTGTAAACCAAGGAGAAAGGAAGCAGAGAAACAGGGAAAATCAAAAGATGAAGTCTTTCAGAAAGGACAGGAATCTGAGGGAATGAACAAGGATACAAATGGGGCTAGATGAAGTTAAAAGACAAAGAGAATGAAAAAGAACAATGAGAGAATGAGTACATTAAGAGGGGAAGATAAAACTAGAAATATCCTCCTTGCCAAAGGAGAACACTTTCTCCTCCTTTGTTTTTCCCTCCCCTGATGGACACTGTCCATCAGGGGAGGGAAAAACAAACAAAAGCAGTAGGAAAAGAGTTAACTCAAGAAGCAGGAAACATGAATGGGAAGATTTGGACCTCCCAACTTACATTAAAATGATTTAATCAAAAAAGAAGGTAAAAGCATCATATTACTTTTTTTAATTAAAATACTTCCAAGGATCTTTAATCTTTTTCAGATTAGTCTGAAGGGTACCCTTCGCCAACTCAAGTTTCAAATTCAACACCTTCAACAAATGTGAATGATTGCTGATTTTGTTCCCCCCCCCCCCCCCACCCCCCGCCTTTTCTCTCTCTCTGAGCTCCACTTTTGCTTTTCCACATCAGTCTTCCACCCTTCCGGAGAAATCATCCTGAAATAACAGCAAACAGAACCAAGTCTTACCAGATTCACCTTTCCTGAAATGTCTTTCATTGTCACAAATAAGCCTCTGTTTTCCTACCTTTGATTAAAAGGTTGTGGTATGTGAACACAAACTAGATTCCCTGCTTTTAGAAAGCTTAAGATCAAAATAAACCAAATATTTTATTAGGGTGAGTTTTTTTCCATTTTTGAAGAAAAACTGTATTTAACCCATAAATATCTTCCATTTTTGAAGAAAAACTGTATTTAACCCATAATATCTTCACCAGAAAATCCAGTATTTTCTGCACTGATATTAAAGTTGTATAATATATAAAGGAATACATATTGTATAATATATAAAGTTTTTATCTTTTGCTTCTATTCTATTTCATAAAGCTGAACATAAGGATGACTATGTGGCAGAAACTCAATAAAAAATAAACACTAAACAGAATTGAAGGCTTATTTAACAGCCCACTCTCACCTAAGGTAAGATTTCTTCCTGGCATAGTATACACCAGCCATGTCAGTCAAGTCACTATGTCTTTGCTCAAACAGTAGTGATGATTCTACATGAGTAAACCTTCTTTTAAAACACCAGGTATTCCACTGAAAACAGAATCATACTAATTCTCTGCATTTAATGGGACTTTCCAAAAATTATGCATTCTAAGGGATAAAAAAAAATGCATTAAGTGAAGTCAATTAAATGTATATGAGCTAGAAAATGCACATAAATCCACAAAGAACACCAATACACACCCAACAGAATGCTAAAATTCAAAAGACTACAACACACATGTGAGCAAGGTGGCACAACTGGAACTCTCAGACATGACTATAGGAGTGTAAAATGGAGCAACCACTTTGGGAAAAGGTTCAAAAGCGCTTTATACAGTTCAAGGTATCTCACCACCCCTCTCCCATGGCTCAGCAATTCTATCCTTACTTATTAAATCAAGAAAAATAAAACAGAAAGAACTACATAGGAAGGTTCACAACTTTATTCATAAAAACCAAAAGATAAAAATAACCAAAATGTCTCCCAATGGGAGAACAGAAACAAATTATGACACGTTCGCATTATGGAACACTACTCAGCAATAAAAAAGAACACATTATTCATCTACACAACATGGATGACTCTCACAGACATTATACTGAACAAAAGAAGCTGGACTCAAAAACAGAGTATATACTGCATGATTCCACTCACAAGATGTTCTCAAACTAAGCTGTGGTTTAAACAACTTAAAAGCTAGTGACTTCTGGTGGAGCATTATTGATCAGAAAGGGGTACGGAAGAAATTTCTAAAATGCAGGAAATTATCTCAAGAGGGATGTGGGTCATGTGGGTATATGTGTTTTGTCAAAAGTCATCAAATTGTACACTTACGATTTATAAATTTCACTGTATGTAGATGTTACATTAAAATTATAGCATTAGTAAGCAGCTGTGAAACTAGTTAGTTGGTCTGCTTGTCTTGATGAGTAAGCAACTCGGAAATGGCTTAAGGCATATTCTAGTCAATTTTTTAAGGATGATGAAGCTAGGTTTCTCACTGCCAAAGACTGTAGTAACAAATATGGAGAGGAACCTGGGGATGAACCTGAAGTGTTGGATTGAAATAGAAGCATCAACATGAACACATGGTTCTTATGTGTATATTATATTAAATTTACATATACACTTCCTAATTCTGTCTGTTGGGAGGCTCTATATATACCTACAGCAATGAGCAGCCCTAGCGCCCATATCGTGGTTTCTAAATACATTTCTTCTTAAAAGGATGAGAGCTCCTTGGGGGGAAAAGGCTAATTATGGGACTGGGACAAGAATTTGATGAGTCTGGGGCATTTGTGTTCAGCCAAAACTAAGGTAAGTCCTCAAATAATGGTGGAGACATATGAAACCAACAAAAGATCCAGTTTGAAGGGATTCCCACCGGCTAAATCTCAGGCATCAAAATAATGACAGTAATGAATTTTGACACTGAATAAAGTAAAACCCAAAAGCCCAAAGTGATACAAATAAACAAAAAAGTGAACAAATAAGAAAGGAAATTGTGGTAGAAGGCTAATAACTACAAAAATTATAGAGTTAATGGATTTTTATGAGGATGAGGATATTTATATGGTGTCAAAGCATCTTCCCACAAATTATTACTTACGAAGGAAAGATAGTAACTTTACACTGGAGAAAGTTGGTGGGTACCACCTTAAAGAGGTATTCAATGTTAACATCATCAACATGAGGACAAATCAGTATCACATGCCTCCAGACCTAATGCATGGAGTAGAGCACAACCTCATTTGGGTGGTGTTCCTGCCACAGAACGATGTAACTCGAATGTAATCGCAAAGCCCAAATCCCAAATACAAAGAGGCACTCTATAAAGTAGCTGACAGATACTCTTCAAAAACGTCATGGTCAAGAAAGACAAAGAAAGGCTGAGGGATCATTCCAGGTGAAAGGAAACAAAAGAGACATGACAAATAAATGTTATACATGATCCCGGATCCTAGACAAGAAAAAAAGCTCTAAAGGACATTATTGAAATAACTATTCAGATTTAAATATTGATCATGGATTAGATAATAGTTTTCTTACAGTGTTAAATGTTAACTTTCCTGGGTTCAAGAAGTATGCTATGGTCACGTGAGAGAATATTTGTTCTTAGGGAATACATAAGATATATTTAGAAGGGTTTGATGTCACCAGTCTTCTCAGGTGATTAAGAAAAAATCAGTGAAAGAAAAAGATAATAATAGAGTAAATGGGATGAAATATAAATAATCATTGAGTCAGTGAATTAAGTAAATAGTGCTGGGCATTCTATGGATTGTTTTTGTAATTTTTCATAAGTTTGGTGCTATAACAAGATAAAAGTTACCAAAAATCCTAAAAACCATAGAAAGTATGTATTATGGCCAATATTTATATATGTAACATCAATGGTCAAACTTAAGTTCCAACCAAGGGAAATGGCTTTTCTGAAAGAAAGATGATTCTAAGGCCTAAATTTAGTCACTGCAGTCTCTTCGTAAAGAGCCACAGTGCACTTTATTTTTTTTTAAAGATTTATTTATTTATTTGACAGAGATCACAAGGAGGCAGAGAGGCAGGCAGAGAGAGGGGAAGAAGCAGGCTCCCCACTGAGCAGAGAGCTCGATGCGGGGCCTGATCCCAGGACCCTGAGATCATGACCTGAGCTGAAGGCAGAGGCTTTAACCCACTGAGCCACCCAGGTGCCCCGACAGTGCACTTTAATAAAGAAGCCTATTTCATTGGACTTAATCCAACATTTCCACCAAAATCTGTTCAGAAACCCTGACTAAAATGGAACACCTTTTAAAATCTTACAAAAATATCAATATTCTATAGAAAACAGTTGGAGAATCACTTTTTACTAAATACACTTCCTATACATGGGTAATGGAAGAAAGATTCGTGCTGGGAAACTAAGAGAAGGAGAGAAAGAGAGAGAGAGTTACAGATACACACACACACACGCACACACACACGCACACACACACACATACATACACATACACACAGCCAGAGAATGTCAGCTTCAAATAGAAGGAGAAAAATGAGGAGAAAAATGACAGGAATCTAAAAAAATATATCTACCTAAAATGTCCCACTCAGCCTAATATAGTCTGTTCTTGTAGCCTATGTTTCTAAGGAGGGTGGAAATTTGGCAAACTGAGTGTTAGTTTTATTCAACCATTAAACTGAACACATCGTCACGCTTCTTGTTATTTTAAATCGGATCCATCCCATGAACTGCATAGCAGAATAGAGGCCATACCTTTGTGGGAATCTACTGTGGGCCAGGCACTGTGCAAGGCTCAGAGAATACATTGACAAATAGGACACAGTTTCTGCCATCCGTGAGCTCGGAGTCTAAAGAGGGACAGGGGGAAGGGAACACATGGAGTGGAAACTGTTAAGATGTAACGGGTGGGGGAGTACTTCATGGGAGCACAAAAAGGCACCAAACTCAGGCACAGAGGCATCAAGCAAAATTCCCCTGAGGAAGTGATATTTATATCAAAATAAGTTAATACACGCTACATTTCTTTGAAAAAAATATTCAAAAGTTTCTTCTCTTTTTTTTTTTTTAACTTTATTTTAACAATCATGTTAGATTCTGGATTCAAGAAGGAAGGAACGGAGGAAGGAAAAATACCCACTATCTATGAAAATCAGGTACAATTCATACTCTAAGGACCGTGACGCTGAGTTTGCCACAAACCGCCATCTTAGAATTCTTCCTAAAGCACTTCTAGACGTACCTATGTGTTCAAGTGTGGGAGTAAAACAATGGGGAGAGAGAGAAAGAAAAGTACAAACTGAAAAAATCAGAAATAGAACAGTGTGCAAAGACAAGAAGTGATAAGTATTGTTTACCTGTCAACTGACATTGATTAATCTTGTGTTCAGTGATGTCGCTCAGTGACTCAAACACCTGGAGGCAGCTGTCACAGCTGTGCACAGCCTCGTCTTCCAGCTCCTCTCCCTCTTCCGGCCTCTTCTTACAGTCTAGTGCCTCTCCATCTTCAGTCTTGTCTTCAAGTTTACAGTTGGGGTCTGAAAGAAAATCAAGACTGTAAGTATGGGATTTAAAGACAGGTTCTTTTCAAGTAACGTTTAGTCTTCTTGCTACCACAAACAGAAGCACCATTTTCCTCGAAGCTGCAAAAGGAGGGCTTCGGGCAGATTATTCTACAGGAGCCAAAAGTGAGTCTTCCCTAAGAGGTGTCGCTTCAGGACGGTTGAAGCTTTTCCTTTCCTCCACCACGCAGGCCTCTTCTCATCGCTTCCTTCAAATAACTCATCCGTCCACCTTGCTGGTGAACTTTGCCATTTTTCAGAGCCCTTTAGGCGTTTTTGCTTAAAAGGTGGAGATAAATCACTTTTAAAATTAAAGTCTCCATTGTAAAGGAAAAAAACCACTGTGCTTAAGAATGAATTCCCTTTCTGCTAAATATACTGTTCCACGGGAAATTACCCGAATTAGCCAAAAGTCTAGAATAAGCTAAGCTAATTACCATAGGCACGAAATTGACCTTTACTTACAAACTGGTCAAAACACACAGTTACCCCATGATTTGTTAGAGAGCGATAGCAAAATAAGCTCTACCATGCAGCAAACCATTCTTACAAACACGGAGTCAAGTGTAAATATATTGGCACGGCTCCTGTTTTCAAACAAGCAATCACCCAAAGAAAGCAATACATACGAGGAGCAATTATAAATTACAATCAAGTCAACCACTTAAACCGGCATTACCAACGTCAAAAAGCTAAGGTGGCGGGAAAACTACAAATAGTTCTAGTCTACCCCTAAGAATCATACACAAATAGCAACAGGGAGTAAGACAGTAAAACACACGTAACATTTTTACTTAGAGCTCTACACATACTTGAAATACTTTTTGATTCTATGTGCTGTCTTTGACTCAACTTAGAGACGTGCCCCCAAACATCTTGGTGGCACCCCTCTTCTTCGCAGGGAAGCAAAGTTGGGGAAGAAAGAGAAAGAGAGAATATGCCTCTTTAGGGGAAATTGGGTAATATAATCGGTGACATAATTTATGGGACATTAATTTCTAACGGCGAAAAGTCCTCCGATGTCAGAAATATAAAATTATGTCTCAAAATATAGTCAATAAAATGGTTATAAAAGAGTTGTATCAAGATACCTAAGAAATATGTAATGCATTATCGGTAGTCCATTTTTTTTCATATGGGGAGAGAAAAATTTGAAATGTTAAAGTCAAGAAGTCACAGAATCAAAATTAGCCCCGATTTCTTAGAAAAGTCCGTAAGTGCCACCACACCACTATCCTCCCGTCTGGAAATGCTCTCTGCTGCCCAGCGTGTAACACGCATCTACAAACCCTGCTCCTTACGAGTCACTATGGTCCCCTTTTTGCTGGCAGTTGTTCTAAAGCCTTTCTTCACATCTGCAATAAACTTGACTCTGTATCACCACCCTTCAGATGATTCACGTAGGCCAAAATCAACTTCCATTTCAACATATATAATAATCTCTTGGGTTCATGAACAAAGCAGAGTTCTCATCTCAAAGAACGAGAATTCTGTTTGTTTGTTGATTCGTTTTTAAAGAACGTAGTGTTTAAGTAAATTGGTAATTTGGGTTGATTTACCATCTGGAAAATTATTATCTCCATGCTCGACACAGTGCCCATTTCAACAGACTGGGGGTTTGGCTGCTCATTCCCGGGGGAGTGATCACAGGATCTTTTCTGTGTGTCTTGTACTTTGCTCAGCATAGCACCGTGGCCAGGTGAGGGCTTAGTAAATATTATTTAGTGATGATAAAAAGGGAGATGAGTGAGGGGGAAACAGAACGTACACAAAAAGTCCTTCAACTGGTATTTTTGCTATAAACAGGAACAGATCGGGTACCACCGAATTAAAAAGTACCTACATGCCTACATTTCCCCAAATTGGCACGATGATCCATCACATTTGACTTTGCTGATTTCAGATGTTTCATGTAGAGCTATAGACGCAACAAATAGGCAGTGGTTCAAAGATCTCCAACAAACTAAAACTACGTGCTAAAATACTGCCAAGTTAGAAAGAAAGTCCAGAAAATAAATAACCATCCGAATTCCGGCAGACTGGCCCTCACACCACTAAGCACTTGTTGGAAGGCAGTCGGCACATGCTGAATATTCTTCCTTGTTTAGCATGAGATTCCAGTTTCTCATAAAACTGATAGCACTGAGGGAAATGTGGGTGCTAGGTCTGAATTTTAATACGATTATTTAAATGCTATGCATCAAGTTTGCAGGCCTGTTTGTTTTTAAATAAGAAGACACAGAATACTTTAAGTAGCACGCAGAGAAAAATGGTAAAAAACTCACCTTCCTTATTATTCAAGAATATGTACACTTTACACAAATCCAGTATCAAAAATATCAAACAAATAGGAATGCACGCATGATGCTTGAACTCTTCAAAGCTAAAGAAGGACTCCAGTCCGTGCTTCTGACACTGTGGCTAGTTATTAAAATAAGGGTCATTTTAAGACTAATAAAAAATGTTTTTGCTTCCACTTCTGCATTTACAGATAGAACCTTTAGGGACTGAAGTCAGTCAAGCTTATTCACTTCTGCTGCAACTTTAGGATGCATGCTCCAGCCAACTGGCGAATTTGTTTTTAGGTCACCACTTAAGAGGGACCCTCTGGGGCGGTGGGGTGGGATTATAGCCTATGATGCCTTGGTGTAACGAGTGCTAGCATCTCAGTCTCTCTCTCTCTCTCTCTCTCTCTCTGCAAGTAGATTTTTTTTCCCAACCTCCACTTCCATGAAGAATTATTTCTTGCCCATTCAAAAGATGTTTATTTGTGTTAGGGGGCTCCGTTCCTAAAGTCAGTTGATGTAAGGAAGATTCTGGAAAGCTTACATGGTCGACCATTTCTTTCCCACAGGTGGCTACACTTCAATAATTACACATGGCCTTAGTTATGGAGTTTTTATAAAGTCCTTTGAGATCCAATCATAAAAAATAATTGTATTACTCCGCGAGCCACTCAAGTATCTGACTTCAACCTAAGGGGTTATAAATACAAGGTTCATGCCTGTAAGAACTGCCCTTCTCCCAACACCACTTCAAGAAAGACAACTGTTCTTTCAACTCAATTGTTGTGTTCCCAACTCCCCTGAAGGGCAGTATTTTTAAATATCCACAGATCCCCTGCGCTACAACCGCAAACCGCATCCCAGCTGCAGGCAGGACTCTCTGTCCTTTGACCTAAGGGACGCCACTCAGACCTGTGATGTCCATCACTACTGAGCTCACGGGACCACCTACTTTCCAGCTCATCCCTTCTAAAGGTTGCTGTGAAACCCTGCATGGATAGTGTTCTAACCTGGATGAAAGTCTTAATTTTGGAACAAAGACACAATTATTATTACAAAAAATAAATGGCAGCTCTCTGTTTCCAATTTTGTTAACTTTACTTATAAATGGAAATTCAAAAGAAGTATGTTTTTCCCCTTATTATGCTCTCTGGCAGGTGGTGCTTTCCTTCTCATCCTCCCCTTCATAGGGTTGTTATTGCTATAACTTGGTTTAATAAAATTTCAACTTTGGGGAAAATGAAAAATTGCACTGGCTTAAAAGTGTTGGAGGCAATAAACCCATGGACTTCAATTAATTTCAAGTGCGGGATCAGTTTAAGGCCAACCAGCAGAAATTCTATTCTGTCCATGTAAAAATGAGGTTTCACCACATTTACTTTTTATAACCTATATAAAAGTCAAGTCAAAGTAATGAATATCTAAAAGCCATCTCAGTGGACTGGCAAAGACTATCTGTATTCTTGAAACTCATCTTACATATTTCTCTCTGTGCAACAAGGATCCCATGCCTGATCAAAGCTAAAATGTCAAACCACCGAGAAAACAGCCCAATTTCCAACCCATTTCACTGCCTAGAAATGGACCTCCTTCCAAGCCACTTTTGCATGGAAAAGCACTGGCAAAAGAAAGAAAAACTAAGAGATCATGTGGTTATAATTATTACCAGGCAAGGAATATTTCTGCAGCTCAGTGGTAAAGTAAAACTCTTGTCGCTCCCTTCTCCCACTAGTGTCCATCGCAAAACAACTGCCTCATTAAATCTTTGCAGTAAGATTAATATGCCGTAGCTGCACGACATTTATAACTTGGTACTCTATAAAAAGCACATTTAATGGTAAGAGCCAGAGCCTAGATACAAAGTATTACTATAAAAACTTCTGGCAGCCAGTACACAGTGCAGGCCCTCGTTCATTCTTGCAGGAGATATAAAGGAGGCTTTTCCTGATGAATTCCAAGCACGAAGCTCTACCTTACAAACCCGAGTCAGTTTTTATGAGAGTGGCAGAAACACAGGATTCTGAAGATGATGTAAATATGAATGCAAGACGATTACTTAACAACGAAACTGGCAAGAGATGAATGAACCCAAAATACTCCACGTATACACGCACGCAAACTTAAAACGTGACCATTTCCTAACAGTCTGCTCTCTGGTCATAGCCAGCTTTTCACCAAATTAAACAACCATGGTATGAATTACTCAATCTTAAATCAACCCACACGATGCCAGTAAGTTCAAGAAATCGCCAACTAAAAAGTGCACACTGCGTAAAAAAAAAAACAAAAACAAAACAGAAACAGACACTTCTTAGCTGCACTGGGATGACCGTGACCTCCTGGATCTTAATTACCCAAAACTATGAAAAAAAGTAAACGTTCAAGAAAAAGTGGGCCCAACACTACACTACTCGTGGGCTAGTAAAAATATACTGTTTTTGTCACTTGAGAAAGCTGCCTCTGTTTTCTTCTAAGGATTTTGTCTAAGAATTAAAAGAACATTATAACTTGGTGTCTCATTCTCAGAAACTCTGTGATGAATAAGTAAACAAATAATTGATACAAATGCAACTCCCACTCAAGTCCCCCAAATCACTACAAATGATGGACCCCAGGTTGACAGCCGTCTTGTGTCAAATAATCATCAACCGTCTAATGTTTTTAAAAAGTTCACATCTGTATGTACAGCTAGCTCTAGGGTTTACTGGCATGGTTGGAAGCCCCATGCCGAAAAAGAAAAACTAAATATTCTCTGTTTAAGGCAAACCATGTCCAGAATCATTCCTCGGGTATAAGCGGGTTCAAACTACATTCTCTGAGGTATCTTGACACTTTTTAAGAACAGAGGAAAAGTTACCTTCAGGCTACAAAGAGTTAAACCGGGAGCAGAAAGCCTTCCTAGTTTTCAAAAACCAAAGGGCGGGATCATTATTTTGTGCTTTCTGGGCTCTAGCTATGCATTCTAACTTGAAATCCCATAAGATGAAAACAGATTTAGGGAGAATAAATCGCACACTGTTATAAAATGGCAAGCAGGCTGTAATGAAGGAATGTAGCATTGCCAGACTGTGCAGCCGTCTGGCCCACCCCCGCCTGCTGGTCTGCTGCCTCCGTTTTTTTTTTTCTACTGTCAAGAAAAGGTAAACAAACAAAACAAAACAAAAACAAAAGAAACCAGTGCGGTAGCCGAGGATGCACACCCAAAACCCAGTCCTCAGCCTGGCAGGACAGCGCCGGCCTGCACCAGCACCTGTCAGGCACCAACAGGTCTGAAGAGCTCCTGCCGCCAAGGAGAAAAATGTGCTTTTTCCTTTTCCTGCAACATTTATTTGCAACCACTCTATTCTCTGAAAGTTATTAAATTGTCTTATATTTAAAAAAAAAACCTTTCTATGTATGTACTTATTCTTTCCTTTGTCTATAAAATCTTCCCAGACAGAAAGAATGATCTCTCTATTAAACAAAATCACGCTGTTGAATTTAGAGTTTCCGCGGTGTTGCCTGATTGTTCTACAGGCCTATCGAGGTCCTTGAAGACCAAAGAGAAATATCACAGATGCACTATAATCAAGGAGAACATGCCAAACATGAATTTATTACAACTCTTCTATCTACAATGGAATTCCTTGCAGGAAAATGGTAAGTGGGGGAAAATTCACCTTGGGAAAGGTTAAAAACAACAACAACCACACACACACACACACACACACACACACACACACACACACACACAGAACCATATACATACTCTTCGGAACCAAAAAAAATTTCTCCTCTTCTGATCAGAATCCTACTCCAATTTCCACTTCTTCCTCCACTTCACCCCTCTTTATCCCGAACATACAATTTAGATGAAAGAAATTTGCGCACTCCAACTTTCATAAAGAGTGTTTATCAACGCACTCCTGCCTTAAAGTCATTCAACTTTCAAATTGAATTATAATGGCTGCCTTGTCACACCTTCAGCAAGCGAATGTTTACTAAGCGCTGAT
This sequence comes from Meles meles, assembly GCF_922984935.1. Lineage (NCBI taxonomy): Eukaryota > Metazoa > Chordata > Mammalia > Carnivora > Mustelidae > Meles > Meles meles. Next base: position 49,822,177 of record NC_060077.1, read on the forward strand.
GCTCAGTGAGAGGCATTTGGCTAAGGCCCTGGAGAAGCCTAAGGCCTGGTCCTCGTCCCAAGGAGCCTGTCCCAAGGAGCCTGCAAGCTGCGGCAGAGCTTCCCAACTTGCAGGTCTTCCCAACTTGCAGGTCTAGAGCGGGTCTGGTCAGGTGTTGCGGGATTCTTTCACTCAGCCCTGGAAGTGGTCATGTACAGCTTGGGATAATGGCACTGTGGTCCTCTTGCCTTCCCATTTACCCAAGTGCATCATTCGAAACTTAGCATTTTTCTGCATCTGCCTTGATGTGGGAGGGCTGGCAAGCATGGGTATAGGTATGAGGGAGGCAGTTTTTACAGATGAGTAAATCAATAAGTACAGAAGGTGGGGTAAGTACTCAGAGAGGCCCACAGACCAAGGCATTTAAATCACATAGGGCAGAGCAGGAAATTTTTACCTAAAGAAGAGCAGCTTGGGCTAAGTTTTAAAGGATGGGTAGCCCTGAGGACAAGTAGAAAATGGCTCTCCAAACAAAGGAAACATTGGTAAAGGCACACAGAGGCATAAAACCACATGATGCCTTCCAGGAAGTACAAGTTTTTCTGTGCTATTGAAATGAGGGGTGCTGCACAGAGTGGGGGTAGGGGAGAGCCTTGGCAGAGAAGAGGATCACGAAGGAACTACTGTGAGCTAAATGTTCACGTGCTAACCTCAGAACCAGGGGAAGTCACGGGAGGACTGAAGGAGAGAGGGACTGATCTCGCTTCTGTTTTAGAAAGATGCCCCACTGGAAATGCAGAGGGTAGGTTGTTAGGGTACCAGATCTGGATGCAGGGAAACCAGTCTGGAGGTTATGACATGAGGCAGGAAAGGAGGGAATAGAGTGCAAACAGTCAATGGCAGGGGGGAAAAAAAAGCACAGGAGTCACTACAGAGACAGGACTGTACACTGTGTGTAGCCATAAGAAATCGGGGAGCTGGCTTATGACTTCCGGGTACAGGCTGCAGGAGAGCCATTCCTAGAGATGGTCATGGTTTTAAAACAGGTGTATTAATCGAGGTTAATGGCTTACTTTTTCTCACTGTGTTCACACCCAGAGTTTGCCTTTTATCCATAATCCCACCAAAGCTAAAACTGGAGAGAGACTGGCCAGAAATATCACAATCCCACCAGCTAACTTTTTAATCCAGTACAAGAGATTTGCAGGGGCCCCCATGACACCTGTGGGGATTGAGACCTTCGGTGAGATTCCCTTTACTTTAGTCTCATTTCGAACATACACACAGCCAAGGGAAAACAAATCCAAAATTTGACTAAAAACAAAAACAGCTATTGACTCTAACATCTCTTTTTTCAGAAATACTGTAAAACGTTTCTTCGGACAACTACAATCACAAATGAAACATACTTGAACCTCGGAGCTAGACATTTGGATGTTTGGGAAAGGGTCTGCTTATTTCCTCTTTAAATGTAGCAAATAAGCTGTAGCCTAGAAGCATTCACTCCACCCCAGCCAAAGAAAACCTGGGGCAGAAAGCCTTTGTATTCCAGACATCATACTCCCTGACACTTCTACCAACTGTTCTTATTACTTTAAGTATTTTAGATAACACCAATCCAATTGTAACAGTATTTCTGGATTCCACACTTAAAGTTAACGGTCTCAACAATTACCGAAACCCTGGCTTAGGGAGAAAGTGTTTTGTTTTGTTTTTTTTAATTTTTTTTGGGAGAAAGTGTTTTGTTTTGAACAAGAAACACTTGCTTGTTGCAATGTAGCAGTGCTTATCTTTACGTTTTTGAGAGGATAATTCACAAAATTCACATTCATAAAAATCAATCCAATACTATCACTCAATTCTCTTGATTAGTGACTTTGCTTTTTCTTTTTTTAATTTGGGAAGGTCCTCTTCTAAATTTTAAATGTTGTATTTGAAAGACCAGAACCACTGGATTTGTCTCAAGATTGTGAATTAAAGACAAAATTTGGGAACTTTAATAATAAATCCTATTAAATGCACTCATATCACCCAGGAATATGAAAATTTTGTTGTTGCTATTGTTTTTCTCTTTTCCCTTTAGCAGCTCTTATTGGTTCTCAAATTGGGGAATCCAACTGTAATTACAATAAAGTAGAAAATGCTTTGAAAACAAATTATTTAAGATTTTTTTTAAATTTTCTTTCTTAGTTGGCACACAGTGGAAGGCCCACTTTCTAAGAAGTGATCCCATTCAGGAAGATAAGAAGGAGGTTTCTAAACCACTGTGTTGGTACCATGATGGCTCAGCAAAAGAACAAAAAGTAGAGAGAAAAATCCTACCAAATAGATACATGTTTGTATAATGAAAGATCAGAGCAAAATGTGGGGCTATGATTTATGACTTATGAGCTATTACAAAATAGAAGAAAATTTATGTATAATTGGAAAAAAAGAAATTCATTCTGTTCTCCTCTAGTTGGACTAATAAATTTCAAAATACATGCAACCCTAAATGTCTCGGGTTCCTTTGGCCTGATTAAACAAAACAAGAAAAGCAACACAACCAAAAATAAACTATAAAAATAGATCATTATTGAATGAATACCATTTCTGCAAGACTTCCCTTAATGAATATGACACAAAGGAAATATAACAGCATCATTTTTAACTTTTTAACTGCACTCTTCATTTCTTAGAACACAATTCCTTAAGTTTCCATATGTGTTTAATTAATGTTTTTCTTTCGTTTTAACTCAATCTCTCCAAAAACCAGATTTTAAAAATGCATTTTTCCCTACAGAATGACAACCTTGCCAAATGTGCATTCAATCTGCATGTATCTGCAGACAAGTAATAAAGACACCAATGCCATTAGCATAATCAATACACAATTTACAGAGCTACCCAGATAGAACTGAAAGTGAACGTGTATGCCATTATCTTAGTAACTATAAATTAATAGTCATTTGTGGAAATATGTTCCCACTTATATTGTTTCAATCCTGACCTGTCAAGATAATGTGAGCATATATTAAATATATGTATATTGTAATATGTATATATGTAAATACAGTATGTTATATATAAACATACTTGAAATGAGGATATATTATCAGATAATCTCCAAATATGTAGGAAGTATAATTAACTAAGTCAATCAATCATCAAGGAGAATGGCTGATAAATAAGCACCCATATTTAGTCATTTTGCTTTTTCACCATGTGATTTAATAAGCAAATATACATATATCTGTGTGTGCATATATGTGTGTATATATATATACACATATATATATACACATTTCACAAACATAATTTTCAGTAAATACACATGGGGAAGGAGCATGCATGTTCTCAGATGGTGAGCTAGAAGGGTCATATCTCACCCTATTTTCTGAAAAGCCTAACAAGGGATCTAATGTAATCAATCCTATTACTGCTGCTTTTAAATTTAAAAAATCCGATGCTTTTGAAACTTCCTTTTCAGCCAACACCATCCAAAAAAAAAAAAAAAAAAAAAAAGTAAGTGCCAACTCTGAAATGCCATACAGAAGACATCAGAATTGAAGTCGTTTTTTTGGGGAATGGTGATGTGTCATGCCCAAGTCCTTCCACAGATGACACCAATGTCCCACCAGTCCTTGGGGCAGCCCATCCCCAACAGTTGTGTCCATCTCTTCATAGCACAAAGAAAATTTGTGCGAAAAAGGTAGCATATTTCAAAGAAAACAGACATTGCTTAAAGAAGGTAACGTACCAGCCGGAAATCGGAATTTGCTTCTACACACAGTGTATTTGAAACAGTTAATGTGACGTTACCAGGAGCCTATTCAACCCCAAGTCAGATCCACTGCTATAATTTTGCAGGCACAATCATCCCTCATTTTCCCCATCACTCACACTGGTGGGCTCCACCTTAGCCAATCTCCTGACCTTTGAGTCAAAGTGTCCCAAGGAAGACCTTTGAAGGTCTACTCAGCTTCTGGGAGGATGTCTTTCTGCTGAGATTTTACCAGCAATGGGAAAACGCTCCTGGATCTCTCACGCCAGCACCCCAGCACCACCTCCCCTCCAAGACCTCCCAGATCAGCTTTCTGAGGCATGCAATGCTTTTATCAGCAGCCAAAGCCTTTAATCACACAATTAGGGATTTGTCAGGTTTCCACTGCTTTTAATTCTCTTTCAGGTATAACTGACTAATAAATTTTTTTTCTTGTAAAAGTAACTTTCTCTGGGGAGGTGGAATAGGGGAGGGAACTAAGGTCTCGATGCTTAAAGAAAAAGGGAACAGCAGAGGAGAAATGTGGGGGCCAGAGGATTAATTATGTCCACCTCCTGATTTGGCTTAAGATTGGTCCTGGCCTCTCCTATTTGAAAATTATGAGACTGAAGACTGTCCATTTTCAAGTCCAGAAGTCTACATTCTTTTTCTACATCAGTCATGCTTATTGGATGAGCCTCGTTTTCCTCACCTATAAAATGGGAATAATAATAACCGATGTAAGATGCACTTCAGATCAAATGAAACAGATACACAGCCTTTTCGGAAACATTAAAGAGATTCCCAAATGCAAAGTATTTGCCATAAATAGTGAGCTCACATCCATTGCCCGCCTTTTATTGTAGAGAATGGTTCCTAATTAATATAAAAATTCACACGATTTCTCCCAGGCTGTCTCCAGAAGGGGAAATACGTTCTGCAGGACACAAAGAGCCTGCAGAACTATGTCACCCCTCAGGACTTTGCAGAAGAGGGAAACAGAGGATAAAACGTGTGTGCTTCCTCAATGGCCCCATGAATTTCTTCCATAATAAAAGGCTACAACTAGTTAGTAACTTGCTAAGAGCCAGACGCACGTTGGGTACCTTACTTTTGTTACCTGATACAATCTTTTTTTTTTTTTTGTAAGATTTTATTTATTTATTTGACAGACAGAGATCACAAACAGGCACAGAGGCAGGCAGAGGGGCGGCGGGGGGTGGGGGGAGTGGGGGGGAAGCAGGCTCCCCGCCGAGCAGAGAGCCCGACGTGGGGCTGGGGCTCGATCTCAGGATGCTGGGATTATGACCTGAGCCGAAGGCAGAGGCTTAACCCACTGAGCCACCCAGGCGCCCGTGATACAACAATCTTGTGCAGTAGATTCTTGCCATTTTATTGGTAAGAAAAATGAGGGCTACAAAGGTTCAGCAACATGCAGGATTCAAACACAGGCCTGTCGGGCACTGGGTCCCTAGTGTCAACTCACTGGAACATGTTGGTTATACCCCCAGGACCAACCAGTACCTGAGACCCTGACAGCTAAAACTTGAGTAAGGAAGGTCATCTCCCAGAGCAGCGAGGCCCAGATTTGGGCTCTTGTGAGAGGCAGGGAAAGTCACTTTTCCTTCCACAGTCCAGAATGTGTATACCTGGGAAGGGCAATTCATAAAACTAGAAATCAAGAGACTATGAGTCTCCCCCCTTTGCATCACAATGTCCTAGTGTGACTTGGAATGAGGCACTAATGCTCTTGGGTCTGGGTCTCGGAGGCAACGGGGAGATGGAGGCCCTAAATCTTGACCCCTGGGAACACTCTACACCTTGCTTGCTCCTGAACTCTTCCCTGAGATTCTCAGCCCAAACAAAACACCCTTCCTGATGCATCTTCTAGAATATCTATTTTAAATGATCTCAAAGTAGAATTTCTTTTGTCGCTCACTATCCATTTAAGGATATTCCACTCATTAAAAGCAGCCTCGTACAATCCTCTTGACTCTCTCCACTCTGATTTTCATTACTATTTCTCTCACTTCATTTAGCATTAAGGTTGAAGGGAAAAAAATATAAATGGCTATGTGAAAGTCATCTGATTGGATATATTAAGGTTTTAGGCTTGGTCCGAATAGAAAGACAACTTTATGACAGTGACAATTTCATGACAATAAAAAGAGACGTTAGCAGCCACAGAGAGCATCAGCAGACGGACGGATGAGTGTGCAGGTCAACCAGCGGCCGGTGGCTGGGTTTCTCCAGCCCGAAAGGACCCCTGAAGCCCGGCAACCCTGCATTGGGGACTGGAGAATTTCATGAACTAAACGCAGTAGAGCTAGTGACCGAATGAGCCAGGGGAGGCCACGGAAATAAAAATAAAGCAAAATGAACCATTAGGATTTACCGCAGAATAGAATGGAGGAGAAGTTAAGAGGAAAGAAATTTCAGACGATCTGCCCCCAAATAAGGGGCATTTTTGATTTCACATAAAATGAAAGCCATGGCTAGCCACAGCCAGACACGGACTGGTAGTTGACAGCAGTGGCAGTCCTGTGTCCTCCTTCCATCTTCACACTCTGTACTCGCAAGTGCTTCCAGACAACACTGGATTCCACTCTGCCTTGAAGAAAATGCTTCTGGATAAATGGACTGATGAGTAGGGTGATGTAGAAAAGCATCCCCTTGTTCATCTAATTCCTATGTAAACGCAAACCTAGATTTACCTTTTTAATTTAAGGATTATTAATAAATCTACTATGATTAAACCTTCATAATGATACGTGAATTATTTGTCTCTAGTTCCTCTCCCAAGAACAATTAGCCTACCTTTGTAAATTAGCATTGGCCCTTTTGCAAAGAACCTCAAAAACACAGACCTGACTTACCAAAAAGATGGCAGAGGCTCTAAAATTAATTAGCTCCACTTTATGTTTCCATTATCTTTTAATTGGAATTTCTACAGGAATTTTTCTTTCAGAACTCTGTCTACATTGACAACACCTAAAATGCAGCTTGGAACCAGGCACTAATTCGGCCAGTGTGAAGGGGCTAGCCATGACACTGAACCTAGCAAAGACATCTGCAAAGAACCCACCCAAGACAGGCCTCTGAAAAGGCTGTGTGCAGCTCCACAGAAATACCTACTCCTGAACCACACCAAAAAAGAATTTTTTAGAATAGAAAACAGTTGTATACCATGGGAGGAAGAGCTTCCTCGCAATACAGAAAACCTTTGAGAGTAAGAGTAAAAACCATTGCTTGGGTACTTCTTATTTGCCAGATACTATTCTAAGTGCTTACATGAATTAACTCTCAATTCTCATATAAACTCTATAAATTAGATGCTATTATTACCCTCACTTACAGATAGAGAAACTATCATCCAAAGTGATATCATCACTTGCCCAAGGTCAACCGGACTAGAATTTCAACCCAGGGTGTCTGGCTTAACAGCCATGATCTTAACCACCATATATACTGACCCACTAACTAAATGTTTGCTGAGCACCTACTATATTTCTAGAAATGTGGTTATGCACTGGGGACACAGGGGTGGGAGGGGACGGACAAGACCCTGCAGCCAGTTTAATGGGACAGACAAAACTAAAGACTAATAAGAATGATCAGAAAAGAAAAAAAAAGTTTTCTATGTCAGACACAAAATCTGTTACTTACAAGGGAAGGCACTGACAAAACTGAAAATAAATAATTTTAAACTTCTGTATGACAAAAGAAAAAAAAAATTACCACCCACAAAGTCAAAATGAGGAACTATCTGCAACACGTAAGTCAAAGGACTAATTTTCTTATTAAGATGAGCTGCTTTCAAACCAAATGACAAAAGAGCCAAGGAAATACAAAGACAATTCACAGAAAAATAAATACAAATGATGTATAAACATAGAAAAGGATGCTCATGATTATAGAAATGCTAATTAAAATGTCAATGAAATACCAGTTTGCTTGTTTCACAAGTCACATTAGTAAAGATAAAGTATTTAAACACGGATCCTCTCCATCCCTGCTGCTAACAGCGGTGTGAACTGGAATTACCTCTGTGGAGGGCATACTGGCAAGATCCATCAAAATGTGACATACATGTTCCCTTTACCCCGCAATCCCGTTTTGGGGAATGTATCCCATTCATATAATCATACATGTCAGAGCAAGAATGTGTATATGCTTATCGAAGCAACATCTGTAAATAGTAAATCAAGCAAACAAGTAAATAAAGAGAAACAAGCTGATGGCCATCAGTCGGGGAAGGGCAGAATGATGGAATGTCATGGCGTGGATAGTACAGTGGTATTAGAATTAAAGAGAGGTCCTCACAGTTGGTATGGAGGGGCTTCTAGGAAATATATTCAGGGAGGGAGCATGGAGAGCTCTCTCACATGTGTTGGGGAAGGAAAGATATGCAAACTTGCCTGCTCACAGACTGCTGTCTGGGGACTTTGTGAATAATACTATTATGAATCCAAAGAACAGAAAATGTCTAAAAAATATGAGTTGAAAAGTTTGGGTAGGTAGATTACTTTTTTACGATCTTCCAGTTTTCTCTGTGTAAGTTTTCAATTATAGAATGTACTATACAGAAGATACAAATACAGAATCAGATTGCTGATGTATTGTCATATTCTAGTGTTTACTGAGCTCCTTGATGTGGAAATTGTGCTAAGAATTTGCAAAGATCGTAAGCAGAAACATATTGCACAGTTTGAATACATTTTCCTAACTATCTATGAGGCAAAATGGGGGAGAGTTGTTAAATTGTCTTATGATACCAAAATGAGTGAGTTTATCCAGTATTTAGACAACATTATGAGAAGGAAAAGAAATCCAGATGTTTGCAAGAATAAGTAGATCTAATGATGAAAAAAACTCAAGGGATGTAGTTAGGGTAGTTTACTTAAGGGTGGAAAAACCGGGCTCATGTACAAAGGATGGCCTGAACTTAAACACAAGTTAGCCAAGTGCAAATTATATAAAAGAGATGCCACCTGTAGGAATTAAAAGCATACTCTTGCTGCAAAACCAAGTACCGGCTGGAGTTAAACAACATCATGAGGGAAACAAAGAATCATCTCATTAAGTCTTCAGAGACTGAGAGCTTCATGAAACCCACATGCAACAGGGTCTGACTTGTTCCTTACTATATCCTTAGTACCTGACACATAATCAATGCTCAACTAGAAATTCCTACAGAACGCATGACCTTGTTTAATACCTTTCATTCAAAAACATACTAAACTTGGGGCACCTGGATGGCTCAGTGGGTTAGGGGTCTGCCTTCAGCTCAGGTCATGATCTGAGGGTCCTGGGATTGAGTCTCCTAGTCAAGGCTCCATGCTTAGCAGGGAGTCTGCTTTTCCCTCTCCCTCTCTCTCTGCCCCGCCCCCTTCTTATGCACGCCCCCCTCTCAAATAAATAAATAAAATCTTAAAAAAATATATTAAACTTGCAAAACTTGGAATTAAACTTGGAAAGTGCTTCCTCTGTGATCCTCTCCTGACCTCCCTGATACTGGTGAAATGTTCACATAACACCCAGTGCTTTCCTTCCACATGACGATAAATTATTAGTATCTATTTAATTGTCCATCTAATGTGCTTCCACTGCTTGCTTGTAATTCCTTCATAACATCCCCAACTCTGAGCACTCCTAGACTGGTAAAAGATGAATGTGCAGTCAATATTGGTTGATGAAACAAATAACTGATTTACTACATTTGTTTGTGTACTTGTAAACATTTGTTTGTTTTACCATCTAGATTTAGGCAATAAGGATTCAAGAAAATAAACAGACAGCCCTCAGGAGCCTGGGTGGCTCAGTGGGTTAAACGTCTGCCTTAAGCTTAGGTCATGCTCCCAGGGTCCTAGGATCCAGTCTGGATCCTGGGATCGAGTCCCAAGCAGGGAGCCTGCTCCTCCCTCTTCCCGCACCACCACCCCCCACCACCATGATCTCTCTCTCTCTCTCTCTCTCTATCTCTATCTCTCTGGCTCTCAAATATATAAAATCTGAAAAGAAGGAAGGAAGAAAGGAAGGAAGGAAGGGAGGAAGGAAGGAAGGAAGGGCAAGCCTTGATCTCGGAGGACTTCTCAATAAGCCAGAAAACCAACTTAGTGCTATGGTTTCTGTGGTATGTGATGTATGGAGGGAATAAAAAAGAGAAGAGTCATTTTAACTCGGGTGGGTCAGGAAAACCCTCACAGAAGATGAGGGATGAGTCTTAAGAAATGAAAATAATATTCAATTCTTTATTACTGTACAAAACTGACTTGTGAATTCACGGTCTACGCCTAGAGGAGATGCAACATGAAGCCGTGAAAATCATTAAAGTTTTGGGCCATGCTGCTATATGAAAATGGTACCAGCATCTGGGCAAATGGATGAACATGAATTGAAGATGACTAGCCAACAGAAGTCAAACTAAATTAAAATGCTGTCCTTAAAGCAACACACTTTGACCTTGGCTCAAACATTTGTACTGCTGCAGGTTCATACCCATCCCACTGCAAACATCCAGGCAAACAGAGCTGGTCACACACTCATGCATACATATGCATGATTTCTAGTCCAAAGTGGCTATGGCTTTTAGAGTTGCTCCCAGTGAGACATGACAATCCCCTAGTGAGGTAGCCCTAAGCTCTCATCCAGAAACTGCCGAATGCTGTATGGAAATTCCAAAACTTGGACAGAGTCAGATTCCTTATAAAAGCTCTGAGGATGGTTCAGTGCATGATATACGTGTTCTTCTATATTTGCTTCCTAAACAGGGATCTGTACAAGAAATCATAGGGGAAAGTAAGACCATCGAACCTCTGTTGCTTGGTTTTGTTCCATCAGCTGCAACTCAATCAAGTTCACAACTTAAAAAGCATGCCCGCCCCATTAATATGAATTATTGATCAACTTGCCAGAATTACAATTTCTCAGTATGGGAATTCTACGATATTAGAGATAGAAGGGAATCAAAAGTCATCAACCCATTCCTTCAGCAAGAAACAAAGTGAAGTGCTCGGAAGTTCATAGAGCACCAGGTATGAGTCAGGTACCTGGCTGAGCATTCTCTGACTCAGGGACACAGAGGCAAAGACGGGAGCTGGGGAGCCATCCCAGGGGTCAGCCAGCATCACACTCAGACTGGGTTTTAAATATGCAGATCAGCAAGGATAAAAAATAGTTACATTTAACAGGAGCTATAAAATGGTGTTATTATCTTGTAATGGTTTTATTTTGAAGATTAAAAATTTGGCATAATGATGCAATACTTATGTAAATGACCTATATGATTTTGGAGGAGGCAAAAGGGATTTCATGTTGATCATCTTTTTCTTCGGTCAGTTACACTCCACCATCACCATTCATTCAGCACTCACATCTTTGAACATGAAGACCATCAAGACACCCAATATCATTATCTCTAAATTGTCTTATGCTTAGGATCTATGATTCTGTAAAAGTTTATTTCAAAGCATTCACTTGTCTCCCATGGGAGAGACAGTCAAACCTGCACTATGGACTTTTCAATACAAACTTGTTTCATTCCTTCCACTCCTGAATATTTAATGGAGTGAGTTCCTTGTGACTTGTTTCACCTCAATTTTATATGGCGGGGATTCCTAACTGAAGTTTGGTGTTGCTGAGTTTTTGTTTTTGTTTTTTTTATATCAGCATCATATATACTCTCTAAGAGTCTTCAATTATCTTAAGGGATGACATAAATCTTTGACTTTTTTTAAACGATGAACTTTAATACCACACGATTAACTTTCAAAAATGGTATCCAGATCTTTTAGGAGGAGTAAAAGATAATTGCTAAATCAATGACCTAAATCCAAAAGAGATGGGAATATTCTATAGATTGTGTTTAGCGGTTTCAGTTCAAGTGAACGTATTTATCTTTTAATTATAAGAGGAAACACTGCTCACTATTCTTAAAAATTATAACTCACCAACTTTTGGTGCCAAAAATGTTTTGAAACTCAGTTGATCTAACTTTTTTAACTGACTTAATTTGCTGAGAAAGGGAATATATCACATACATGAGTCCTTTTCTCCTCATTTGCTTTGCTTCCTTCCCTAAATTAAAAAGCAATGGAAGATATTTAAAATCTCATTCAGTTTCCTAGACCATAAGCTTTTGAAGAGCAAGGTTTCTGTCTGCTTGGTTCACAACCTAATTCTCAGAACTTAGCACAAGGCCAGGAACAAAATAAGCGCCAGGGGAAAACAAAAACAAAAACAAAAAAAAAACCCTTGTTAAATGATGAAATGAGCCCCCTCATTTTACAGAGAGGAAATCCGAATCCTAGAGAACAGAGGTTAAGTGGCTTGCCAAAAATGTGCAGACAGAACATCAGAACTCGCCCCCTTGCCCTTCCTACTCTCCAACCATCTCCCTACTAGTACTAACATCCAAGTCACGATACTTATGACCATAACGGTTTCTGTTTTTATTCTCTGCTCTTTCCAGGAATTAATATGCACTCTCTTGAGCCCACAGTTTGTTTGTTTTTTTAACCCTTGCCTCTGTGAATAGTCCATCTAACTTCTCATACAACACACTGACAGCCCCAACCACCCTCCATAATGCACACAGCAACTTCAGACTCCATGTAGGAGCCAATGGACAAAACATTCCAATGAACTCATGAGAGCACAACCTCCCAGCCAATAGCTTTGTGTTGACTTCATTGTCCCTCAGTGAAGCGTTCTTTCTGAATACTTAATTGCCTTCTTTTAATGTATAAAAATAAGAAAAGACAGAAGTGTGATACCAGTGAGGGAAAACATATGTCTGATAAACTCAAAACAACCGAGACAAGCTAAATCATTAGGAATGAGAAAAGTAATTACTATTTAGTCTTATTCATACACTTATGAGACCTAATCTGGTTTTACCATGAAGAAAAATAGTATTAAAGGGCACGTATGAAAGGCTAGAAGTTGTTTCTAAAAATCAATATAGAGTTTAAAACGCTGCCATGTGTGTTAGATTCCTGGTCACAGTGCTCTTCCCCCGCCCCCATAGAATGGTGATCCATCATTCCCCTTGCAGACTCCTCACTTGCCATGTCTTCACAAAGGTATTCTGTCTGAATCCATGAGGCTGTCTGTACCCAAAAATGAGAGCCATGGATCTCCTTCGTTCCCATCAAACTCCCAATGAGTTTCCATCTTGAGATATCTCTTATAGTACACTGATGGGATAAGAAACTTTGGAAAAAGCCAGCTGTGAGACAGAAAGGAGAGGAGGCAATAAAAATAGTGAAGTCATGATGCTCAATGGTAAAGTGATTTGAATTTCTAAAAGGAAATTCTATTCCTTACAATGATACCATTGTCTATTAGGCCAAATCCAATTCAATCCAATTTTTCCCTTAAACACTGATTAACTCATATGGCTTTGCTGAGCAAAATGCATGTCAAGTAGAACATTAAAGTATATTTGTGTGTGTGCGCCTACCACTTATGTGTCTATCTCCTGCTGACTTGTGATAACTGAGGCATTGAAATCTTTTGTTTTAAAATATGTAACAAAATATTTCTTGTAACCCAAATACCAAAATATGATTCCGACCAGCTGCACTATTATGAAAATAAATATTCTGAATGTCAGTCACTTGACCACATTCAGCTTGAGAGGTACGCTCATAAATGAATAGTATATGCTTTCCAAACCAAATCATGTTTTTGAAAACAAGACTTAAAATGCTCAATACATTCTCAACACATATACACAGGTGAATGACACATCTACATACGGGGTTTTCCTTTCAAGATTTTAAAAATCATTAACTATCCTATGAAAGGAACATATAAGGTGTCCAACAGTAATAATTTTTAGGTGTATATGCATTTTTTTCAATCCCCTAAGAAGTGGGAGTTTCTAGACAGTCATATTTGAATCCAGATTTTTTTATGACCGAATTATAAACCTCTACAATCAGACATCAGAGTAGAAATGCCAACTGTAGTGTGCGCTGCCATAATAATGAAACCCCAAGATCGGCCCAGTGCTTGTAGCTGTGGCAGAGTCCCCAGGCAGCTGGATAACTGCTGCTTGATCATTATCCCTCCTAAAACTGAAGCTACTGAAGTTTTAAAGAATTCGTATCTTACTGAATTTCTTTCATCTCTAATAATTACTAAACTGGCATAATTACTTATACTAGAGGTGGAATGTGATGCATGCTAAAAGCCCAAGCTGCCTAAAATTAAAATTTAAAAAAAAAAAAAAGGCACGATACTTAGTTTTCAAAGATTTATCTTGTGTCAGGCTTTTATGCCAAGAGTTGCATAATTATTTAAACCATTTAAAAGCTTTCCTTACACTATTTGATTAATACTATAACAGAGCTATTTAAATTTACTAATGTTAACTTTAATGTTTAAGTTTTAATTGCATTATAATAACGTTTCGGAACGTGTTTTAAATCAGACAAGGACACTTACACTACAACAAAAAAGGTACGCAGTCCCAACTAGGGTAACTCATAATCCCCAAACAAAAAACAGGAACGTATTTCATATTTAATTGAAATGGGATTAGAAAGTTGCACACATCCCCTCCACAGAACTAACTTTAACCTTTGACAGCACAACAGGAGTCAATGGAGAAAAAAAATTCAATACATCTGGGAAAATACTTAGCCAGAGGTTTGACTTGGAATATCAGCCTTCGTATCAAAATTTCATTCAATTCGAAAGCATTCTTTAACGTATTACCTAATGACAACATTTACATTTTTAACAATCCATAGGGCTACTAAAGTATGCAAGCGTTCCAAGTCTTAAAATCATTTGCTCTCTTAAAAATAACTAAAAACTCAACATGGTATCTATTAAACCTCGCCCTAAAGAATGTATTCTATGGCAACCAAATTATGACATTAAAACCAGCAATGTGAATTCTGTCAGATGAATTCATAAAGCACAGCAATAGGAAAAACAGAACTTTCATAAAATTCTTAATTGATCTTGGTAGAATTGCTCTTTTCTACTATCAAAACCTTTCTCCTTACCGCATGGTTTTTCATCAAAATGAAAACTCAAGCAAGTATACGTAATAGTACATTTCAACTTACGTTAACAAGTATTTCACGAGAATTCATCAACCTAGTCAATTCTCACAGGCTTTCTTTAAAAATAAGAGGAGGGGAGCAAAAATGTTCCTATATAATGAAAAGAAATCTACAAACTTGCTGGAAGACTCACAAGGACCCAAAAAAAGCAAGTAAAAAGAAGTACAATTACTGGCAGCAAAAAGTTGAAAAACGCTGTCATCACTATTGGATGTCACTGTTGTCAATAATGACAATGGATTTAAGGGATATGGGAATATCCTGGCAAAACAAAAAAGAAAATATTATTAACAGCTTGCTTTATACAAAGCTGCTAATCTCAAATCCCTTTGTAATTTCATTTCTGCATGTATGCTTTTATGTTCAATATCCTATTTTTTGCCCTTTTTTGGCTGGATAAATAAAAGCCAACAATCCATTCAGGCATCAAACAGATGTTTTTGTTTTTAAGGCCAAGTGGAATCTTATGAATTTGTGTGCCCTCCCTTTAAGAAGATGCTGCCAGAGCTGCTAAAAATCGTGAAATCCGGCGTTTTGGAAAAGACTCACTGGACCATCAGTTCTGGAACTTTGACTAGCACTCGTGGGATTCTTGCCAACGATAATTGCTGTTTTTGTTTATGTCGGATTGTCTACTGATTGGACTGTAATCAATTTAATGACTTCAACATCTAGTCGGTATAATTTAGAGGTGGTAGAGGGAAGAAACAGTCACTGCTTGATAGATGAACAGAGGACCAAGTGCAACTATCTGAAGGGGGTATGGATGTCAAACACTGAGCTTCTGCAGTGTTTCCAATAATCAGGCTTTTCTAGCATCCAAATCCAAAAGTAAACGCATACACTGCTATATGTCGCACCATCAGAGCATTCTGCCCTCACGATCACACGAAAAAGAATATATAGATATAGATAATATAGATCTCTTCTTAATAATTTTAAAACTCACCTTAGGTTAAAATCTAGTTGTTTAAAAAGAGTCATGCTTAGCTTATCTAAAAAGAATTTTGAGGGAAAAGCTGCATAGTGAGTTTTAATTAAAAGCAAACTATGATACTGTCTTAACGCAACTGTCTTTTCCCATAAAATTCAGGGCTTATTTTTTTCTTACTATGGCATCACTTCCAAAACCCAAACTGAATCTCTAGTGGTAAGGTTATTTTTTTTAAGAACAAAAACACATGGAATATAAGAGGACCACACTTTTTAAAAATATATATATTTCACCTGTCTACCTATAAGAAAATATATTTTGTCTTTGAAAAACAGGGGGAAATGTGTTGAAATAAGAACTGAAGAGTTTAACATTTCTATGCAGTTTAGGGGCTAGTACAAGCTCCCTGAGATGGTTTTTTTTTTTTTTAACACCTACAATTTTGAAAGCCTTTCCACTAGAGAATACAGCCTAATATATAGGTTTTCTGGCTTTCAAAAGGTTATGGACTTAAAACCCACTGCCTTTTCATTCAAACTCTGTAGTTTACATTTCTTCTTTAAATTGAGGGCTACATTTTTGCCACTTCATTATATTTCTAATAAATTACTTCTTTTTTAAAAAGCGTTGTAAGTACAAAAGAAGGTAAATGGGAAAAAGGAAAAAGGTCAAACATTAAGTGTGATAACTTCAAAATGTGCCAAGTTACAAAGGGTTAGCTACTGTGACAGCCAAGTTAAACAAGGTACTTTGGGGGCTCTCTTTCTCCCTGGTTCCCACCATTTCTCTTTAGAGACCCCTGGTACAGGTTTATGAACACCTGAGGGTCCAGATATCCTAATTGTGTCTTGTGTTTAACTTGGCCATTTAAATGTCTAAGTGCTCCCCTCTCTCCTTCCAGCTTTATAACTTGGCTCTTGCTGAATATATCACACCTTCATGTAGAGGACCACTTTTTCCTTCTTATAGTGCTTTTTGGAGTAAATTTCAAAAAAAAAAAAAAGAGAGAGAGAAAGAAAGAAAGACCCCATTTTTATCAGGTAAAATGGCCAGAAAACTTCCATCAGAGAAGCACCACAAGAAACAGACTAAAGAGCCAGCAAGAAAAATAGAAATAGGTCACAATTGACCAATTTGATGCAACTGATTTGCTGCCTTGAAAAACGTGCTGCCAGCAGAACTATGTTCTGTCAGGTGACCTACTCAGACACCAGGTCTCCTCTCAGGAATTGAGATAAATATCCAAATCACACAAATGGGATAGAAGGGGTGACTCTTTAATTGTCTGACCACCGTCGCCTCCAAGGACCAGCTGTAACTCTCTTTCATTGAACAGAAAGGGTTATTCTGAAGATTTCATAGCATAAGGACGGAGTAAGTTTCATGACTTGGTGGGCAGAGAGACTTTGGATCCTAGAGCTTTGAGAGGTGGAGGGGTAAAAGAACTGCATGTTTCAAAATATATTTCACAGTTTCCACAAATACGAAAATGAATCTTTTCGGCATTAAACCGTTTCAGCGCATTTCAGGGGAAGTGAGGAGACCAAGCAGGGCATAACCCTGCTGTATCCAGAAATCCGGCACCCACTCTCTCCTTCCAGCTCTCAGGAGGTGGGTTATAAGGACAATTGCATTAAAGTTTGCTACAAACAGAAAACCCTAATTTTTAAGCAAATCTAATTCTTCATTCAAAATACTCAATTTATGAGAATACACGAAATAAATGCAACTATTGGTAGAATTTCCTGGCAGACCTTATTTTTAAGCATTCTGTTGAAAACAAAAACTCCAAACTTAACTGTCATATTGTTTTAATGTTTTTACCTGCCTTATGTAAACTACTCCCCTGAGATATAAGTTGCCAATTATGATCTCAAAAGTGACAGCCATATCAGAAATCTCTTTTAAACCTTGTTTGTTAAAGAAATAGTAGGGATTTAGGAGACAAGTTGGAAACCGAATGCAGAACTTCATGTTTTCTTTAGAAGGGCACATTGCATTTTCATGGTTTCCAATGCCTCCCTCAAGTTGGTAGAAAGTAATCTGCTTGGTTTTGAAACACTGTCACTCATCTACTAGAATGAGAATTTTTATTTTAGTGAACACACTACTAATCAGTTCTTCATAGAAGAGATTCGAATCAAGTCTGCCTTTTCTCTTCCTGCTGGTAGCAAAGTGTTGCTTCTTGCTTATTATTATGGTGATACCAGAGTATCTGTCATAATAACACCTCCCTGACTTCTCTATGATCCAAGTGTGACCTTCCAAACAATATAATGTACAGAAATCACACACTCAGAAGATTCCTAAAACATGGTTGTTGGGTTTTGTTTTTTTAAAGCGACCCTTCCAGGAGAAATGAAAATAGTGAAGAAAAGGCAAGATATTTAACAAGAAGCCTGCCATTCTACTTCTCCAAAACTGCTACTAATTTCATAATTATTCATCTGACATGGCTCATGTAAGTATGTATTTTTCCAGGTAAATGCATACCCTCAAGAAAAACTCGAGGGCTTTTTAGTAAGGACAGTACTATTTTTATTCCTGTCTTCAGCTTCTCACCCCCAAAACTCAGCCAGCCCACCTGAGGCCATTCGCTGCTTTGGGAGTCATCCAAGCAGCTGATAGAGGAGAGCCACCACTGTGTTCCATGCCCACACAGAAAATGGAAGCTGAATCTTTGTTTTTAATGTAAATATTTTATTTAGAGCTTGGCAGTAGAATCAGAGGCTGTGTCTTCATGGAGAAGATATTTGAATATTTTTGCAATATGATAATTTAACAAAAGAATAAAATGCCCTCTTTATTCATTTCCCATCGCCTTTTCTTTTTCCCTTATTAACTTAAGAACCGCCCAGGTCTTGGTCCCAGGTATTTTGCAAATCGACTTATCCAAGACTGTCCCTGAAAATACCGTCAACTGAAGGCTTCTCTTACTGCCCAGAAAATCTTACGTGCCTGAGAATGAATCCTCTTTAGGAAACACGGGGGACGCATGCACCCACAATCAACAGAGCTTCAACTATGAATTAATTCCAAAGGCAGGTGAACTGAATGCTCAGAGGCTGCGGAGAAGCCCAACCACCCGTTGTGCAAACTTCAGGAAACTTTTTAAAAAATAAAAAGCCTCACAAATTGCTGAGGGTGCAGGAGCCTCTTTGCAACCCTTTACACGGGACCGACACCGAGCGCTGTCCTATCAAACTCTCTTGCCAAGAGACTAGGAAGAGGTTTGTCCTGGTACTTCGCTCAGCGTGACTTTTAAGGAAGTAGAGTCTCACGGCAAGTTCCCCGGACGCGAGCGTCGTCCACGGTTACCCTGACACCCGCGCACGCCCGTGGCGTTTATTTTTTCACTACCGGCGCTGGAATCTTTCAGGCCGTAGGTCTAGGTTTTCCCAGAAAATGTGTGGCCCACGTGAATGGAAATCACCACAAAAACTGTGTCAAGACACATGTCAGAGATTCAGCTCGCTTTCAAACTAAAACTTCTGTGCTTCGGGGAAAAAAGAAGAGCGTTCCAATCTGCGAGGCCCTCCCTCCCCCACCCCGTCCCTTCCCAGGAGAAGAAAGGGCTTTGTGTGTGCGGTGAGGGCTCCGTTAATCGAGTTCATAAATACACATCGGCCAGGGGCCGGGAAGGCGTGGGCCGCCCGGCTCTGCACACCCCCCTCCCCCGGGCCGCCGGCAGCCTCGGGAGACCGAGTGGCAGTACCAGGGGCAACTGGGCGCCGGGGCCCGGGCCGCCGAGGAGGAAGAGGATGCTGCGCCGCCGGGGACCAGAGGGCGGGGCCCGGCCGCGCGGACCTCGGCGGGACCCTTCGGGCCCGGGCGGGCGCACAAGCCGCCCTTTGTCCTCCGCCTCCGGGGACGCAAGGGCCTCCGCCGCCTCCAGCTGTCGCCCCCAACGCCCTCGCCCCGATTCCTTGCCAGGCCTGCCCGCTCCTCCTCCGGTCCTCGTGCTCCGCCGCTCGCCCTCCCCGCTGTCGGCCTTGGAGCGCCGGGCCTCCCGGCTCCCCGCTGCCGCCAGACCCCGGTTTCCCCGGGGGGGAGGCTCGGAAGGTGGAGGAGGAGGAGGCCAAGGAGGAGGAGGAGGCCGCCACGTGACTCTCCTCGCCACATTCCACCACAGCCACCAGATCAATAACTTCAGTGTCCCCCGCCCCCCACCCCGCTGCCACAGCCCGCCACCGAGCGCCCCCCCAAATCCCACTACTCGTAACCCACAAACTTCCTTCTCCAACGGGGACGACAGAGAGCTGGACCTCTACGCGCAAAGCGAAAGACCAAAGGGGGCGGCGGGGAGGAGTAGGGGCGAGGGGGTGGTGAACTTTCTCGGAAGGGCCAGGAGGGGAACTCTGGGGCGGGAGCAGGACCCGGGCCCGGGGTGCCCGCAGGCCGGCTCCCCGCGATTGTTTACACGGGCTGCGCGCGGAGGCGAACCCGAGCCGGGCGCGGGCGGGGAGGAGGCGGCGGCCGTTGTGTCCTCGCCCAGGCGCGGCCAAGACCCCGGGCCACGTTTTTAATGAGCAGAAGCTGCTCCCCCCTGTCTGAGATGACTTTTTTCTTCTTCCAAAGAAAGGAAAAAAGAAGCACCAAACGGGTTTACATATTTATTCTTTGCGAAAACACACAACAGAAACTTTTTTCTCCAGCCCAGATGTAGATCTCAGACGGAGGATTTTTTTCCTCCCCCTCCAGATGATTTTTTTTCTTTCTTTTTTTTTTTCTTTTTTTTGGGGGGGGTGTCTTTTCTTGCCCACTTTCTACCGCCGCCCCATTTGGGGATCCTCCTCCCGTCTTAACGCCCCCCCCCCCGACACATCACCCTCACTCCACCTGGGGACTAAACAGGGGAGGGGAGCGCGCGCGCCCCCGCACTCACACTCACACTCACGCGCGCACACGCCTCGCGGCCACGCAGCCCTCGCTCCGCTATCCACAGTGACACTCTCGGCTGGGGGAGGAGAGCGGGGGGGGGGGGTCCTCCTTACCTTTGAGGGATCTCGGTTTCGCTTGCTTGCGACGAGACATCCTAAAAGCAAACAGCTGAAGTTGTTTCAATTCAGCCCTGTAAGAAACTACACTTCCTCGTGGCCGCGCGCCCCTCGCGCCGCGGCGCCTCGCGCCCTCCGTTCGGCCTCCCTCGCGCCCTCGCTCCGCGCTCCGCTCCTCGCTCCGGCTCCTGCTCGCGCTCGCGCGCGGGGCTCGCGGCTGCCCGGGCTCCGCGCTCTGCACGGCGGCGGCGGCGGCGGCGGCTGCACCAAACTTTCCCAGCCTTCGACCCCCACCCCCAACCTAAAAAAAAAAAAAAAAAAAAAAAAAAAAAGGAAAGAAAAAAAAAGAAAAACGAAAAAAAACTAAAAAAAAATACTTTGCAAGACGATGTTTGAAGAGCGGTCAAATAAACTAAAATGAAAAAATCCGTTACTCTTTCTACCTTAATAAAAATTCACATAGTTGATTCAAATAGAAAAAAAAATCATGAAAAGAAAAGCATCTTTTTTTTATTGCTTTTCCTTCTCCGCGAAATTACCCCCTAAAAATAAAAAACAAAAACAAAACCCAAATAACACTGATTTGTTTACAAAGCGAGTCGTGCTCTTTTGTAGTTTGGGGGGCACGGGGAGGGGGGAGGAATCGACCCTGCAAGGCGGTGAAAAGCTCTTGAAAAGAAAAATCTCCCACCATCCAAGGCAGATGCGAATGGGCAACGAAAATCAGCAAAGGGGGGAAAAAATACTTTTTTCTCCCTCCCCCCCCTTTTTAACCCACACTAAAGTAATTAAAAAAAAAAAAAAAAAAAAGCCCTTCACCCCGAGCCGGTGGCCCCTCAGGTGGTGTGCGGGTCTGCTTGTGTGCGGAGGGGAGTGTGCGGGGCCCGCGGCTCGGGGCGCCCCTCTCTGGGCGGGGGCGCGGCGCCGGCTTCGGGCGCTGGACCGGGGGCTCTAAAGTCTACGGCTGCCTCGGCAGCGGCGGCGGCAGCAGCGGCGGCAGCAGCGGCGGCAGCGG